>NC_069504.1:521678009-521780509 GCF_027579735.1 Bombina bombina
CTTTCTCTCTCTCTCTTTCTTTCTCTCTCTCTCTTTCTCTCTCTCTCTCTTTCTTTCTCTCTTTCTCTCTCTCTCTCTTTCTCTCTCTCTTTCTCTCTTTCTCTCTTTCTCTCTCTCTCTCTTTCTTTCTCTCTCTCTCTCTTTCTTTCTCTCTCTCTCTCTTTCTTTCTCTCTCTCTCTCTCTCTCTCTCTCTCTTTCTCTCTCTCTCTCTCTTTCTCTCTCTCTTTCCCCTCTTTCTCTCTCTCTCTCTATTTTCTCTTTTCTCTCTCTCTCTCTCTCCTCTTTTTTCTCTCTCTCTCCTTTTTCTCTCTCTCTCTTTTTCTCTCTTTCTCTCTCTCTTTTTCTCTCTCTCTTTTTCTCTGTCTCTTTTTCTCTCTCTCTTTTTTCTCTCTCTCTTTTTCATTATTTTCAATCATTATTATTCAGCTTATCACTGCGGTGACTTTGAACATTGGTGTGCCCTTATCCTTATGTATAATATAACAATCAAATTTTGTATTTAGCTTTTAGAAATACTTTATCACTTTTAAACCTTATCATAGAAACATATAGTTATGCCAATTTTTTAGATATAGATTTATTGCCTATCACATTACTACCTAATAACACTTATCTTTTTGAAAGTTTTACACATATTTTATCTTTGTTGCTTGCACTTAACATTTTTTCACACAACACTAATTAGGCTTTACTTAAACACTATTGGCTAACACCAGTATTTAGAAAGAGAGAGAGAGAGAGAAAGAGAGAGAGAGAAAAAGAGAGAGAGAAAAAGAGAGAGAGAAAAAGAGAGAGAGAAAAAGAGAGAGAGAAAAAGAGAGAGGAGAAAAAGAGAGAGAGAAAAAGAGAGAGAGAAAAAGAGAGAGAGAAAAAGAGAGAGAGAAAAAGAGAGAGAGAAAAAGAGAGAGAGAAAAAGAGAGAGAGAAAAAGAGAGAGAGAAAAAGAGAGAGAGAGAAAGAAAGAGAGAAAAAGAGAGAAAGAAAGAAAGAGAGAGAGAGAGAAAGAGAGAGAGAGAAAGAGAGAGAGAAAGAGAAAGAAAGAGAGAGAGAGAAAGAGAGAGAGAGAAAGAGAGAGAGAAAAAGAGAGAAAGAAAGAGAGAGAGAGAAAGAGAGAGAGAAAAAGAGAGAAAGAAAGAAAGAAAGAAAGAGAGAAAGAAAGAAAGAAAGAAAGAGAGAGAGAGAAAGAGAGAAAGAGAGAGAGAGAGAGAAAGAGAGAGAGAGAGAGAAAGAGAGAGAGAAAGAGAGAGAGAGAGAGAAAGAGAGAGAAAGAGAGAGAAAGAGAGAGAGAGAGAGAAAGAGAGAGAGAGAGAAAGAGAGAGAGAAAAAGAGAGAGAGAAAGAAAGAAAGAAAGAGAGAGAGAAAGAAAGAAAGAAAGAGAGAGAGAAAGAGAGAAAGAGAGAAAAAGAGAGAGAGAAAAAGAGAGAGAGAGAGAGAGACATAAAAAACATATATCTAAGCACAAAAATGAAATGAAAAAAGTAACAACATGTTGTTTAGGGAAAAATTGAACTTTTTCACTAATGACTACTACTGGGCGCTATCCAAGACCAAATTTTTTTTTTTATTTTTAATAAATATTTATTTGGATGCTGCCGGAGTATATTGGTTGTTTATTTCAATTTACTTTTAAATTTAACAGAGTGGCAGCATTGGAAGTCATAATTAATATGATACTTGGGGAAGTGTGAGATATAGTGTTCCTGCCAACCTAGGTAGCAAAGAAATTAATATTGTGAACACTAGCTATCCTATAAAAAAGATCTAACTAGTTCTTGAGTTCCTAGATGGTAGAGAAATTATGTAAAAAGATGTAAGAAGAAGGTGAGCATTATTGAGGACAATTCTAATTTGGCGTATATATAGTAAATACTTGTAGACTGCCTGTTGTACCCCAATCCTAGGTGAACCTATTTGTAAGACACTTGGGGAGCTTCCTAAGTTATACATCAAGGAGCTATTGGGCCTATGATGGTGATAACATCCTATAGGTCCAATATGCATATTAGAGATTTATATATATAAAGATAGATACTATCTATATGTATATATATATATATATATATATATATATATATATATATATATATATATATATATATATATATATATATATATATAATATGATTCGAGTGGGTTCCTCACAGAAAAAAGTTTAAAATATATCTGTAAATGCAATTAAAAAACCTCTAGCACAGGGTTGTGAAAGGGTTTACTGTGTTTGACCCCTTGCATGGGGTTTAACACATTTATTTTCTAGCAATAGTGAAACAACAAAATGCTCTGGCAACAGAAATATTCTGTAATTACAAGGTATTTGCTGCCTCTTTATTAGGCATTTCCACTTGTGAAAACTAGGTATGTTTTGTCGATTAGACCGATCCTGGGATGATGAATTTGTAGCAGACAGAGACTATAAAGTTTAATTTATTAACAAGAGAGAGGAAGACCTTGAAGTTTAGATTATATTTAGTTTGGAGTGTAAGAATTGGGACAACTCCCTTTACATCTAAAGCTGAAAACATAAAGTGTACTAGCTAGCTTATTGCCATTCTTTTAAACCTGTCTGGGGAGAACACAAATGAGGAATGCTGTTAGTTGTGTTCAGTTTATAACGTTTCCTAAGTCAATCACTTTTCATAAAGAGACTTTTTTTTTAATTTGTATATATAGGGTTCCTTCTAATGATGCCATGGAACCGCTGCTTCTTAACATCTCCGCCATTCCTGAGTTGGCAAATAGAAATTAGCACAAATATGTTATTGACAGGCCTTACGAGCAGGAGGCGTTCCTGCACATGCAAGTGCTTGTGCAATGGCACATACAAGCAGCAGAGTCCACTGTTCGTTCCCCTTCGAAGCCGGGCGAACAGGTTTCCAAGTCGGGCACCTTGTCTGCCAGTGGTATAATACATAGGACACATAGAATCTACAGAAGATCATTTTTTTTTTTTAAACCTGCTCTGTTAAAAAAGTAGAAAAAAAACTATGTAAAATAAATTCATATTCAAAACTACAATGTAATATTGAAGAGATTTTTTTTTCTCTTGGAAGCATCTATGCTGGAGGAGATCAAATATATTTTTAATTGAGGTTCTATATGAAATGAAAATACCAGTCCCTAGTTTGTTCACAACTTGACAAATTGTTGTTATATTATAATAGTATGAATTAGGTACTGATAGACTTCCTTTTTTCTTATTTGTATCCAGCTGTAGGGGATGTCTTACCCCAGATTTATTTATAAAATATTTTACCAGGAAGGATACATTGAGATTTCTCTCGTTTTCAAGTATGTCCTGGGTCCACAAAACATTGCATTGATACAATAGGGTACAATAAAATACAAAAACAATATTAATATATAACATATGCAGAATTTAACATAGAACAGGTAGGAAATATAAAATCAACCATGACAGGTGCATTCTGTTTTGAGGTATGCAGAGAGGGATCTCTTAAAGGATTTTAGACTTGGGGAAGGTTTTAAAGTGTGCGGGAGGTCAATCCATAATTGTGGTGCTCTGTAGGAAAGGAGGATCGAGCTGCTTTCTTTTTGTATGAAGGCAGACTTAATAATGTACTGCTACTGGATCGGAGGTTATGGGAGGTGGGAACACCCGGGGAAAGCATTCTGCTCAGATAGGGTGGGAGCTTCCCAGAAAGGCTCTTAAACACAAGGCAGGAAAGATGGAGGTTGCGTCTGGATTCTAGCGACAGCCAGTTTAGTTCTTTTAGCATGTCACAATGGTGGGTCCTGTAGTTACATTGTAGCACAAAGTGGCAGAACGAGTTATACAGTGTATTAAGTTTATTAAGGTGAGTTTGCGGTGCAGGTGCGTATACTACGTCCCCATAATCCATGATTGGCATCCGCATTTACAATCTTTTCCTTTACTGTAGGGCTGAGGCAGGATTTGTTTCTGTACAGGGCACCTAGTTTTGGATAGAGTTTAGATGCAAGTTTTTCTATGTGGAGGCCAAAAGATAGATTGGGGTCTAACAACATACTCAAGTATTTGAAAGAGTGGACTGCGGTCAGTGTGCCGTTTTGATTTTGTTTTAATGCGTAAATGGGACTTTTGTAGTTTGTGTAATTTAGGTACCGTTCCAAAGATCATTGTGACAGTTTTTTCAGTGTTTAGGAAGAGTTTGTTTTTTGAGATCCACTTTTCTACCTCTGTGAACTGGTTTGGAGCAATGCCTCAAGCTGCGGCAGATCGGGTTTGTTTGCATAGATTACAGTGTCATCTGCGTACATGTGTACAGTTGAGGATTTGCAGATCATTTATAAATAATGTGAATAGTAGGGGGCCGAGAATGGAACCGTGGGGAACACCACACGTGACTGGGAGAGGGAGGGAGTCACTGTCAGAAATGGAGACATACTGTGATCGATCCGATACATATGATCGAAACCAGGTTAGCGGATGATCACCAATACCTGAGTTTTTTAGTTTGAGCAGTAGTATGTCGTGGTCTACTGTGTCAAAGGCCTTTGCAAAATCAAGAAAAATAGCTCCAGTTAGGTCTCCTTGTTCCATGCCAGTTTGGATGTCGTTGCAAACTTAAATAAATTGGATAGAGCATGACATTTTAAACAACTATCCAATTTACTTAGATTATCAATTTCTCTTGTTAAGTGTATCCAGTCCACGGATCATCCATTACTTGTGGGATATTCTCCTTCCCAACAGGAAGTTGCAAGAGGATCACCCACAGCAGAGCTGCTATATAGCTCCTCCCCTCACTGCCATACCCAGTCATTCTCTTGCAACTCTCAACAAAGATGGACGTAGTAAGAGGAGAGTGGTGTATTATAGTTAGTTTTTTAACTTCAATCAAAAGTTTGTTATTTTTAAATGGTACCGGAGTGTACTGTTTCATCTCAGGCAGCATTAGAAGAAGAATCTGCCTGTGATTTCTATGATCTTAGCAGAAGTAACTAAGATCCACTGCCGTTCTCACATATTCTGAGGAGTGAGGTAACTTCAGAGGGTTTTCCTGCAATAAGGTATGTGCAGTTAATATATTTCTAGGGATGGAATTTGCTAGAAAAATGCTGCTGATACCGGATTAATGTAAGTTAAGCCTTAAATGCAGTGATAGCGACTGGTATCAGGCTTATTAACAGAGATACATACTCTTATAAAAGTGTAATATAAAACGTTTGCTGGCATGTTAATCGTTTTTATATATGTTTGGTGACAAAACTTATTGGGGCCTAGTTTTCTCTTGTTAAGTGTATCCAGTCCACGGATCATCCATTACTTGTGGGATATTCTCCTTCCCAACAGGAAGTTGCAAGAGGATCACCCACAGCAGAGCTGCTATATAGCTCCTCCCCTAACTGTCATATCCACTCATTCTCTTGCAAGCCTCAACCAAGATGGAGGTCGTAAGAGGAGTGTGGTGTTTTATACTTAGTTTTTTCTTCAATCAAAAGTTTGTTATTTTTAAATGGTGCCGGAGTGTACTGTTTATCTCAGGCAGTATTTAGAAGAAGAATCTGCCTGCATTTTCTATGTTCTTAGCAGAAGTAACTAAGATCCATGGCTGTTCTCACATATTCTGAGGAGTGAGGTAACTTCAGAGAGGGAATGGCGTGCAGGTTTTCCTGCAATAAGGTATGTGCAGTTAATATTTTTCTAGGGATGGAATTTGCTAGAAAATGCTGCTGATACCGATCTAATGTAAGTAAAGCCTTAAATGCAGTTATAGCGACTGGTATCAGGCTTATTAATAGAGATACATACTCTTATAAAAATGTAATATAAAATGTTTGCTGGCATGTTTAATCGTTTTTATATGTATTTGGTGATAAAACTTATTGGGGCCTAGTTTTTTTCCACATGGCTGGCTTGAATTTTGCCTAGTAACAGTTTCCTTAGGCTTTCCACTGTTGTAATATGAGTGGGAGGGGCCTTTTTTAGTGCTTTTCTATGCAGATAAAAATACTGACAGAGACATTCAGCTTCTTCCTGCATGATCCAGGACATCTCTGGAGGGCTCAAAAGGCTTCAAAGTCGTTTTGAGGGAGGTAAAAAGCCACAGTAGAGCTGTGGCAGTTGTTGTGACTGAAAAAACAAACAAAAACAAACCCCCCCCCAAAAAAAAAACAAACCTTTTTGTCTTTTATTATTCAGTTTTGGGTATTAAGGGGTTAATCATCCATTTGCAAGTGGGTGCAATGCTCTGCTAACTTGTTACATACACTGTAAAAATTTTGTTAGTGTAACTGCCTTTTTTCACTGTTATTTCAAATTTTGACAAAATTTGTGTTTCTTAAAGGTGCAGTAACGTTTTTTATATTGCTTGTAAACTTGTTTAAAGTGTTTTCCAAGCTTGCTAGTCTCATTGCTAGTCTGTTTAAACATGTCTGACACAGAGGAAACTACTTGTTCATTATGTTTGAAAGCCATGGTGGAGCCCCATAGGAGAATGTGTACTAAATGTATTGATTTCACCTTAAACAGTAAAGATCAGTCTTTAACTATAAAAGAAATATCGCCAGAAGATTCTGACGAGGGGGAAGTTATGCCGACTAACTTTCCCCACGTGTCAGACCCTTCGCCTCCCGCTCAGTGGATGCACGCTAATATGGCGCCAATTACATCAGGGACGCCCATAGCGATTACCTTGCAGGACATGGCTGCAATCATGAATAATACCCTGTCAGAGGTATTATCCAGGTTGCCTAAATTAAGAGGCAAGCGCAATTGCTCTGGGGTTAGGAGAAATGCAGAGCGCACAGATGCTGTAAGGGCCATGTCTGATACTGCGTCACAATATGCAGATCATGAGGACGGAGAGCTTCAGTCTGTGGGTGACATCTCTGATTCGGGGAAACCTGATTCAATGATTTCTAATTTTAAATTTAAGCTTGAGAACCTCCGTGTGGAGGTATTAGCTGCTCTGAATGACTGTAACACAGTTGCAGTACCAGAGAAATTGTGTAGGCTGGATAAATACTATGCGGTACCGGTGTGTACTGATGTTTTTTCTATACCTAAAAGGCTTACAGAAATTATTAGCAAGGAGTGGGATAGACCGGGGGTGCCTTTTTCCCCAGCTCCTATATTTAGAAAAATGTTTCCAATAGATGCCACTACACGGGACTTATGGCAGACGGTCCCTAAGGTGGAGGGAGCAGTTTCTACTTTAGCAAAGCGTACTACTATCCTGGTTGAGGACAGTTGTGCTTTTTCAGATACAATGGATAAAAAAAATGGAGGGTTACCTTAAGAAAATGTTTATTCAACAAGGTTTTATTTTACAGCCCCTTGCATTTATTGCGCCTGTCACGGCCGCGGCCGCATTCTGGTTTGAGGCCCTGAAAGAGGCCATCCATACAGCTCCATGACTGAAATTATTGACAAGCTTAGAACACTTAAGCTAGCTAACTCATTTGTTTCTGATGCCATTGTTCATTTGACTAAACTAACGGCTAAGAATTCCGGATTCGCCATCCAAGCACGTAGGGCGCTATGGCTTAAATCCTGGTCAGCTGACGTGACTTCGAAGTCTAAATAACTCAAGGGGCAGACCTTATTCAGGCCTGGTTTGAAGGAAATTATTGCTGACATTACTGGAGGTAAGGGTCACACCCTTCCTCAGGACAGGGCCAAAGTAAAGGCCAAACAGTCTAATTTTCGTGCCTTTCGAAATTTCAAGGCAGGTGCAGCATCAACTTCCTCCGCTTCAAAGCAAGAGGGAACTTTTGCTCAATCTAAGCAGGCCTGGAAACCTAACCAGTCCTGGAACAAACACAGTCCAAGAGTGAGCACAGCACAGAGGTCTGGGTGCACAGGAGACCAGGGGCACTGCCACAGCCCCCCAATAATCTGTCAATGGTACACACAAAGAGGAACTCCAGCACTCCAGTAATAGAAAAAGGCAATTTATTAAGCAACGTTTCGGGGTCACAGCCCCTTCCTCATGCTATATCATTGAGATATAGCATGAGGAAGGGGCTGTGACCCCGAAACGTTGCTTAATAAATTGCCTTTTTCTATTACTGGAGTCCTGGAACAAAGGCAAGCAGGCCAGAAAGCATGAAGGAACGGCCCCCTATCCGGCGACGGATCTAGTAGGGGGCAGACTTTCTCTCTTCGCCCAGGCGTGGGCAAGAGATGTTCAGGATCCCTGGGCGTTGGAGATCATATCTCAGGGATATCTTCTGGACTTGAAAGCTTCCCCTCCACAAGGGAGATTTCATCTTTCAAGGCTATCTGCAAATCAGATAAAGAAAGAGGCATTCCTACGCTGTGTGCAAGACCTCCTAGTTATGGGAGTGATCCATCCAGTTCCGCGGACGGAACAAGGACAGGGTTTTTATTCAAATCTGTTTGTGGTTCCCAAAAAAGAGGGAACCTTCAGACCAATTTTGGATCTAAAGATCTTACACAAATTCCTCAGAGTTCCATCTTTCAAAATGGAAACTATTCGGACCATCCTACCCATGATCCAAGAAGGTCAGTACATGACCACAGTGGACTTAAAGGATGCCTACCTTCACATACTGATTCACAAAGATCATCATCGGTTTCTAAGGTTTGCCTTTCTAGACAGGCATTACCAATTTGTAGCTCTTCCCTTCGGGTTGGCTACAGCCCCGAGAATCTTTACAATGGTTCTGGGCTCACTTCTGGCGGTTCTAAGACCGCGAGGCATAGCGGTGGCTCCGTATCTAGACGACATCCTGATACAGGCGTCAAGCTTTCAAGTTGCCAAGTCTCATACAGAGATAGTTCTGGCATTTCTGAGGTCGCACGGGTGGAAAGTGAACGAGGAAAAGAGTTCTCTATCCCCACTCACAAGAGTCTCCTTCTTAGAAATGAAAATTTACCTGACGGAGTCCAGGTTATCAAAACTTCTAAATGCTTGCTGTGTTCTTCACTCCATTCCGCGCCCTTCGGCAGCTCAGTGTATGGAGGTAATCGGCTTAATGGTAGCGGCAATGGACATAGTGCCATTTGCGTGCCCTCATCTCAGACCACTGCAATTATGCATGCAGTGTAAGTCAGTGGAATGGGGATTACACAGATTTGTCCCCTCTGCTAAATCTGGATCAAGAGACCAGGGATTCTCTTCTCTGGTGGTTATCTCGGGTACACCTGTCCAAGGGTATGACCTTTCGCAGGCCAGATTGGACAATTGTAACAACAGATGCCAGCCTTCTAGGTTGGGGTGCAGTCTGGAATTCCCTGAAGGCACAGGGATCGTGGACTCAGGAGAAGAAACTCCTTCCAATAAATATTCTGGAGTTAAGAGCGATATTCAATGCTCTTCTGGCTTGGCCTCAGTTGGCAACACTGAGGTTCATCAGATCTCAGTCGGACAACATCATGACTGTGGCTTACATCAACCATCAAGGGGGAACCAGGAGTTCCCTAGCAATGTTAGAAGTCTCAAAAATAATTCGCTGGGCAGAGTACCACTCTTGCTACCTGTCAGCAATCCATATCCCAGGCGTGGAGAACTGGGAGGCGGATTTTCTAAGTCGTCAGACTTTCCATCCGGGGGAGTGGGAACTCCATCCGGAGGTGTTTGCTCAGTTGATTCATCGTTGGGGCAAACCAGAGTTGGATCTCATGGCGTCTCGCCAGAACGCCAAGCTTTCTTGTTACGGATCCAGGTCCAGGGACCCAGAAGCGACGCTGATAGATGCGCTAGCAGCGCCTTGGTTCTTCAACCAGGCTTATTTGTTTCCACCGTTTCCTCTGCTCCCTCGACTGATTGCCAAAATCAAACAGGAGAGAGCATCTGTGATTCTGATAGCACCTGCGTTGCCACGCAGGACTTGGTATGCAGACCTAGTGAACATGTCATCCTTTCCACCATGGACTCTGCCTCTAAGACAGGACCTTCTGATACAAGGTCCTTTCAATCATCCAAATCTAATTTCTCTGAGACTGACTGCATGGAGATTGAACGCTTGATTCTATCAAAGCGTGGCTTCTCCGAGTCAGTCATTGATACTTTAATACAGGCACGAAAGCCTGTTACCAGGAAAATCTACCACAAGATATGGAGTAAATATCTTTATTGGTGTGAATCCAAGACTTACTCATGGAGTAAAGTTAGAATTCCTAGAATGTCTTTTCTCCAAGAGGGCTTGGACAAAGGATTATCAGCTAGTTCCTTAAAGGGACAGATTTCTGCTCTGTCTATTCTTTTGCACAAGCGTCTGGCAGAGGTTCCAGATGTCCAGGCATTTTGCCAGGCTTTGGTTAGATTTAAACCTGTGTTTAAACCTGTTGCTCCCCCGTGGAGCTTAAACTTGGTTCTTAAGGTTCTTCAAGGAGTTCCGATTGAACCCCTTCATTCCATTGATATTAAACTTTTATCTTGGAAAGTTCTGTTTTTGATGGCTATTTCCTCGGCTCGGAGAGTCTCTGAGCTATCTGCCTTACAATGTGATTCTCCCTATCTGATTTTTCATGCAGATAAGGTAGTTCTGCGTACCAAACCTGGGTTTTTACCTAAGGTGGTTTCTAACAAGAATATCAATCGAGATTGTTGTTCCATCGTTGTGCCCTAATCCTTCTTCAAAGAAGGAACGTCTTTTACATAATCTGGACGTAGTCCGTGCCTTGAAGTTTTACTTACAAGCTACTAAGGATTTTCGTCAAACATCTTTCCTGTTTGTCGTTTACTCTGGACAGAGGAGAGGTCAAAAAGCTTCGGCAACCTCTCTTTCCTTTTGGCTTCGGAGCGTAATAAGCCTAGCCTATGAGACTGCTGGACAGCAGCCCCCTGAAAGGATTACAGCTCATTCTACTAGAGCTGTGGTTTCCACCTGGGCCTTCAAAAATGAGGCCGCTGTTGAACAGATTTGCAAGGCTGCGACTTGGTCTTTGCTTCACACTTTTTCAAAATTTTCAAAATTTTATACTTTTGCTTCTTCGGAGGCTGTGTTTGGGAGAAAGGTTCTACAGGCAGTGGTTCCTTCCGTTTAAGTTCCTGCCTTGTCCTTGGTATTGGTATCCCACAAGTAATGGATGATCCGTGGACTGGATACACTTAACAAGAGAAAACATAATTTATGTTTACCTGATAAATTTATTTCTCTTGTAGTGTATCCAGTCCACGGCCCGTCCTGTCCTTTTTAAGGCAGGTCTAAATTTTAATTAAACTACAGTCACCACTGCACCCTATGGTTTCTCCTTTCTCTGTTTGTTTTCGGTCGAATGACTGGATATGACAGTTAGGGGAGGAGCTATATAGCAGCTCTGCTGTGGGTGATCCTCTTGCAACTTCCTGTTGGGAAGGAGAATATCCCACAAGTAATGGATGATCCGTGGACTGGATAAACTACAAGAGAAATACATTTATCAGGTAAGCATAAATTATGTTTTTATTCCACATGGCTGGCTTGATTTTTGCCTAGAAACAGTTTCCTGAAGCTTTCCACTGTTGCAATATGAGTGGGAAGGGCCTATTTTAGTGCTTTTCTGTGCAGCTAAAAATACTGAGAGACATTCAGCTTCCCTCTGCATGATACAGGACATCTCTTAAGGGCTCAAAAGGCTTCAAAGTGGTGTTTGAGGAGGTTAACAATCACAGTAGACTGTGGCAGTTGTTGTGATTGTGTTTAAAAAACGTTTTTGTCATTTATTATTCTGTTTTTGTTATTAAGGTGTTAATCATCCATTTGCAAGTGGGTGCAATGCTCTGCTGACTTCTTACATACACTGTAAAAATTTTGTTAGTGTAACTGCCTTTTTTCACTGCTATTTCAAATTTTGTCAAAATTTGTTTCTCTTAAAGGCACAGTAACGTTTTTTTATATTGCTTGTTAACCTGCTTTTAAAGTGTTTTCCAAGCTTGCTAGTCTCATTGCTAGTCTGTACAAACATGTCTGAAACAGAGGATACTTGATCATTATGTTTAAAATCCATGGTGGAGCCCCATAGGAGAATGTGTACTAAATGTATTGATTTCACCTTAAACAGTAAAGATCAGTCTTTATCTATAAAAGAATTGTCACCAGAGGGGTCTGTCGAGGGGGAAGTTATGCCAACTAACTCTCCCCACGTGTCGGACCCTTCGCCTCCCGCTCAAGGGACGCACGCTAATATGGCGCCAAGTACATCAGGGACGCCCATAGCAATTACTTTGCAGGACATGGCTGCAATCATGAATAATACCCTGTCAGAGGTATTATCCAGATTGCCTGAATTGAGAGGCAAGCGCGATAGCTCTGGGGTTAGACGAGATACAGAGCGCGTAGATGCTGTAAGAGCCATGTCTGATACTGCGTCACAATATGCAGAACCTGAGGACGGAGAGCTTCAGTCTGTGGGTGACGTCTCTGAATCGGGGAGACCTGATTCAGAGATTTCTAATTTTAAATTTAAGCTTGAGAACCTCCGTGTATTGCTTGTGGAGGTATTAGCTGCTCTGAATGACTGTGAATCAATTGCAGTGCCAGAGAAATTGTGTAGGCTGGATAAATACTATGCAGTGCCGGTGAGTACTGATGTTTTTCCAATACCTCAAAAGCTTACAGAAATTATTAGTAAGGAGTGGGATAGGCCCGGTGTGCCCTTTTCCCCACCTCCTATATTTAGAAAAATGTTTCCAATAGATGCCACTATACAGGACTTATGGCAGACTGTCCCTAAGGTGGAGGGAGCAGTTTCTACTTTAGCAAAGCGTACCACTATCCCGGTTGAAGACAGTTGTGCTTTTTCAGATCCAATGGATAAAAAATTAGAGGGTTACCTTAAGAAAATGTTTATTCAACAAGGTTTTATTTTACAGCCCCTTGCATGCATTGCGCCTGTCACTGCTGCGGCGGCATTCTGGTTTGAGGCCCTGGAAGAGGCCATCCATACAGCTCCATTGACTGAAATTGTTGACAAGCTTAGAACTCTTAAGCTAGCTAACTCATTTGTTTCTGATGCCATTGTTCATTTGACTAAACTAACGGCTAAGAATTCCGGATTCGCCATCCAGGCGCATAGGGCGCTATGGCTCAAATCCTGGTCAGCTGATGTGACTTCAAAGTCTAAATTACTCAACATTCCTTTCAAGGGGCAGACCTTATTCGGGCCTGGTTTGAAAGAAATTATTGCTGACATTACTGGAGGTAAGGGTCATACCCTTCCTCAGGACAGGGCCAAATCAAAGGCCAAACAGTCTAATTTTCGTGCCTTTCGAAATTTCAAGGTAGGTGCAGCATCAACTTCCTCTGCTTCAAAACAAGAGGGAACTTTTGCTCAATCCAAGCAGGCCTGGAAACCTAACCAGTCCTGGAACAAGGGCAAGCAGGCCAGAAAGCCTGCTGCTGCCTCTAAGACAGCATGAGGGAGCGGCCCCCTATCCGACAACAGATCTAGTAGGGGCCAGACTCTCTCTCTTCGCCCAGGTGTGGGCAAGAGATGTTCAGGATCCCTGGGCGTTGGAGATCATATCTCAGGGATATCTTCTGGACTTCAAAGCTTCTCCTCCACAAGGGAGATTTCACCTTTCAAGATTATCTGCAAACCAGATAAAGAAAGAGGCATTCCTAAGCTGCGTACAATATCTCCTTTTAATGGGAGTGATCCATCCAGTTCCGTGGACGGAACAAGGACAGGGGTTTTATTCAAATCTGTTTGTGGTTCCCAAAAAAGAGGGAACCTTCAGACCAATTTTGGATTTAAAGATCCTAAACAAATTTCTCAGAGTTCCGTCATTCAAGATGGAAACTATTCGAACCCCTTTACCCATGATCCAAGAGGGTCAGTACATGACCACAGTGGACTTAAAGGATGCCTACCTTCACTTTCCGATTCACAAGAATCATCATCAGTTCCTGAGGTTTGCCTTTCTAGACAGGCATTACCAATTTGTAGCTCTTCTATTCGGGTTGGCTACAGCCCCAAGAATTTTTACAAAGGTTCTGGGCTCACTTCTGGCGGTCCTAAGACCGCGAGGCATAGCGGTGGCTCCTTACCTGGACGACATCCTGATACAGGCGTCAAGCTTTCAAATTGCCAAATCTCATACAGAGATAGTTCTGGCATTCCTGAGGTCGCATGGGTGGAAAGTGAACGAAGAAAAGAGTTCTCTATCTCCTCTCACGAGGGTTTCCTTCCTAGGGACTCTAATAGATTCTGTAGAAATGAAAATTTACCTGACTGAGTCCAGGTTATCAAAACTTCTAAATGCTTGCCGTGTTCTTCACTCCATTCCGCGCCCCACGGTGGCTCAGTGCATGGAAGTAATCAGCTTAATGGTAGCGGCGATGGACATAGTGCCATTCGCGCGCCTGCATCTCAGACCACTGCAATTATACATGCTCAGTCAGTGGAATGGGGATCACACAGATTTGTCCCCTCTACTAAATCTGGATCAGGAAACCAGAGATTCTCTTCTCTGGTGGTTATCTCGGGCCCATCTGTCCAAGGGTATGACCTTTCGCAGACCAGATTGGACAATTGTAACAACAGATGCCAGCCTTCTAAGTTGGGGTGCAGTCTGGAACTCCCTGAAGGCTCAGGGTTCATGGACTCAGGAGGAGAAACTCCTCCCAATAAATATTCTGGAGTTAAGAGCAATATTCAATGCTCTTCTGGCTTGGCCTCAGCTAGCAACACTGAGGTTCATCAGATTTCAGTCGGACAACATCACGACTGTGGCTTACATCAACCATCAAGGGGGAACCAGGTGTTCCCTAGCGATGTCAGAAGTCTCCAAGATAATTTGCTGGGCAGAGACTCACTCTTGCCACCTGTCAGCGATCCATATCCCAGGTGTTGAGAACTGGGAGGCGGATTTTCTAAGTCGTTAGACTTTTCATCCGGGGGAATGGGAACTCCATCCGGAGGTGTTTGCTCAATTGGTTCTCCGTTGGGGCAAACCAGAATTGGATCTCATGGCGTCTCGCCAGAACGCCAAGCTTCCTTGTTACGGATCCAGGTCCAGGGACCCAGAAGCGGCACTGATAGATGCTCTAGCAGCGCCTTGGTTCTTCAACCTGGCTTATGTGTTTCCACCGTTTCCTCTGCTCCCTCGTCTGATTGCCAAAATCAAACAGGAAAGGGCATCGGTGATATTGATAGCGCCTGCGTGGCCACGCAGGACCTGGTATGCAGACCTAGTGGACATGTCATCCTTTCCACCATGGACTCTGCCTCTGAGACAAGACCTTCTAATACAAGATCCTTTCAATCATCCAAATCTACTTTCTCTGAGACTGACTGCATGGAGATTGAACGCTTGATCCTATCAAAGCGTGGCTTCTCCGAGTCATTAATTGATACCTTAATACAGGCACGAAAGCCTGTCACCAGGAAAATTTACCACAAGATATGGCGTAAATATCTTCATTGGTGTGAATCCAAGAATTACTCATGGAGTAGGGTTAGGATTCCTAGGATATTGTCCTTCCTTCAAGAGGGTTTGGACAAAGGATTATCAGCTAGTTCTTTAAAGGGACAGATTTCTGCTCTGTCTATTCTTTTACACAAGCGTCTGGCAGAAGTTCCAGACGTTCAGGCATTTTGTCAGGTTTTAGTTAGAATTAAGCCTGTGTTTAAACCTGTTGCTCCTCCATGGAGCTTAAACTTGGTTCTTAAAGTTCTTCAAGGGGTTCCGTTTGAACCCCTTCATTCTATTGATATCAAACTTCTTTCATGGAAAGTTCTTTTTCTGATGGCTATTTCCTCGGCTCGAAGAGTCTCGGAGTTATCTGCCTTACATTGTGATTCTCCTTATCTGATCTTTCATTCAGATAAAGTTGTTCTGCGTACAAAACCTGGGTTTTTACCTAAGGTGGTTTCTAACAAGAATATCAATCAAGAGATTGTTGTTCCATCATTATGTCCTAATCCTTCTTCAAAGAAGGAACGTCTTTTGCATAATCTAGACGTAGTCCGTGCCTTGAAGTTTTACTTACAGGCTACTAAAGATTTTCGTCAAACATCTAACCTGTTTGTTGTTTACTCTGGACAGAGGAGAGGTCAAAAGGCCTCGGCAACCTCTCTTCTTTTTGGCTTCGGAGTATAATCCGTTTAGCCTATGAGACTGCTGGACAGCAGCCTCCTGAAAGGATTACAGCTCATTCTACTAGAGCTGTGGCTTCCACCTGGGCCTTTAAAAATTAGGCCTCTGTTGAACAGATTTGCAAGGCTGCAACTTGGTCTTCCCTTCATACTTTTTCCAAATTTTACAAATTTGATACTTTTGCTTCTTCGGAGGCTGTTTTTGGGAGAAAAGTTCTACAGGCTGTGGTTCCTTCCGTTTAAGTTCCTGCCTTGTCCTTGGTATTGGTATCCCACAAGTAATGGATGATCCGTGGACTGGATACACTTAACAAGAGAAAACATAATTTATGCTTACCTGATAAATGTATTTCTCTTGTAGTGTATCCAGTCCATGGCCCGCCCTGTCCTTTTCAGGCAGGTCTAAATTTTAATTAAACTACAGTCACCACTGCACCCTATGGTTTCTTCTTTTCTCGGCTTGTTTCGGTCGAATGACTGGATATGGCAGTGAGGGGAGGAGCTATATAGCAGCTCTGCTGTGGGTGATCCTCTTGCAACTTCCTGTTGGGAAGGAGAATATCCCACAAGTAATGGATGATCCGTGGACTGGATACACTACAAGAGAAATAAATTTATCAGGTAAGCATAAATTATGTTTTTTCCTAGTTTCTTTTGGAATATTTTTTTTAAAAAGAATAATCCTAGGTGATCTTAGGAGCATGCGCGTATCTTTAGCCATGTGACAGCAGTTGTTTATAGCAATGTTATACATAGTTGCAAACACTGCTGCCATAGAATGCTAAAGACTCATGCATGCTCCTAAGATCCCACCAGCCTACCTAGCTTTAGGGCTCGATTTATCATTGTAACAATGCGACTTGTTCTCTGTGTTTGTCTGAGTGTTCCTGTATTGAAGTGCACCGGTGCAATATAAATTTATAAAAATAAAAAAAGCCCACTTTTTTTTGCGCCATTTAACAGGTGAGCTCAGGAAAACCAAAGATAAATATATCCAGGCACATTACACTCTGCATCTTATTTAACTCCATAAAAACCCAACTTGTACGCTAATTGAAAATTAGTAAAATTGTATCTCCTGCCGTGCATTTGCTTTATATTTCTATATTGCGTCTGTGGGCTAATAAAAAAAAAAATATATTAAAATTATATCTTCTTCCTTTTTTTTTTTTTTTTTTTAATTGTGCCTCTTTTGAAGCTAATGAAATACATTAAAATTGTATCTCCCCCCATTTCTTTATATTTAAAAATGTTATAGTATTTGAAATTAAAATCTTAAATATTTAATAATTTAAATAATTTTACAAATTAAAATATTTTAAATTGAAATTCCAGCCAAACACAGAAGTATTCCATGTTATTTATAGTTGTTCACACTGCGGAAGCAGAGGAATGACTTCTTATGCAGTTCTCCACAGTAGTTATGGAGAACTGAATTGCACGCATTAGGAGGAGAAATCTATGTGTGCCTTAGGCGGAAAAAGTTATAAATGAGTTACTAGACTATTAAACAAAATAAACATTTTTTTTTTACAGTGATAGTCAGAACAGGAAGTGCTCCGGTAGCTGTGAGGAAGCTGTTTTGCACTTAGTTTAAAAGCAGGTATGCATTGTTTAATTTCATTAGCGTGCTTGGAATATTTTGTGAACCTGTATGAAGTTTCCCTTCAGTGTCTGGACTGAAACATTGGGATGTTGCTAAGCTGTGTTGCGAGGTGTGTGTGTGTGTGTGTGTGTATATATATGTATATGTATATATATATATATATATATATATATATATATATATATATATATATATATATATATATATATATACATACATACATACATACATACATACATACATACATACATACATACATACATACATACATACATACATACATACATACATACATACATAATTAAAATTATGGGGAGGCGAAAAGTGAGTTTAAAATCCTCCACTAAATACAAAATGTAGAGAAAATAACTCATTGTATAAACTATTTACAAATCTAGACAAGTCAGAAGACTTACTTTTCCCACAGAAACTCTCTGATTACATTGTTTCCAGTGCAGCAAAGGATTCTGGGTGAGATATGCAAATGAGGTTCACAATGACTCACTTTTTTTACTTTTTTAGCCTGCTTTTTAAGGCAGACTTTCCTTTACACCATAGCATCGCCGCATTACACAGCTTTTAAGCTTAGCAAGGGTTAGTACAGTGATTCAGATCAATCCCAGGACAGCTGTTTCATGGTTATTGCCACTCATCAGCTGCACATCACGCACTTGCTGCACATCTATGATGCAAATCTTCTGTTCCACCACATCACAAAGGTGCTCTATTGGATTGAAATATGGTGACTGTGGAGGCCATTGGAGTACAGTGAACTCATTGTCATGTTCAAGAAACCAGTTTGAGATGATTTGAACTTTGTGGCATGGTGCATTATCCTGCTGGAAGTAGCCATCAGAAGATGGGTACACTGTCGCCATAAAGGGATGGACATGGTCAGCAACAATACCCAGGTAGGCCGTGGCATTTAAACGATGCTCAATTAGTACTAATGGGCCCATCGTGTGCCATAAAATATCCCCCACACAATTACACCTCCAGCCTGAACTGTTGATACAAGGCCAAATTCTGACCCTACCATCTGAATGTCGCAGCTGAAATCGAGACTCATCAGACCAGGCAACATTTTTCTATTGTCCAATTTTGGTGAGCCTGTGCAAATTGTATATTGACAAAGAAAAAGTCTGGTTGGAGTCACAAAATTTAGTTTAAAAAGCGAAGCTTTATTCGATAATGTTAAAAGTTCATAACAGGAAAATAAGACCGACTGACTTGACTTACGCGTTTCGGCGTAGTGCCGTATTCATAGACCTACATTGCAGTGAGTCAACCAACTTTAAAAAGGGGCTGCTAGACAGCCATTGGGTAAACAATCAGTGGTATGTTAATTTCTTAAAGTGTCAACACCTGATTAGAGAACAAAGCCCAGCAAAAGATGACAACCTATGAAAACATTTTAAGTAGGAAAAAAGGCACATAAATAGTGTAAAAGAACAACAGTTCCTTAACAGTGGGTTTTAACATGAATGATCATTTTACCACCTTTTAATACTATTGCATTAAGATCTTAGCAATATGTGGTACTCTTACCCCCTAATAGGAATGGGCAACTATTTTCATATAATCACTAATTCAACAGCATATAAACATGCTTGAGTGAGTGTAATGAATTACCATTAACAGTTAACCATGAACTGTCTCCATTAGAGGACTTCAAATTATTAGGAGAAATAATATTTCCCATAGTAAGATTCCTTGAAAACACACACTTGCAGCCGTCTTCTACCACCGCTTTTTTATTCCCATACAACAATGGGAAATACTTCTTGATAATAGTGCAAATCTCTGAAAATTCAGAGGAATATTTGGTGATAAAAAGCGGCTGCTTAGTCTGTGTCTTCTTAGACTTGGTGGAAAGACTGTCCTCTCTATTGATAGTACCTATCTCACTGGAGATTTAATTGACTTGATTAGTACAATAAACTCTGTTTTTTAAACCTCCTTTTAAGTTCAGCGCTCTGTATACAATAGTCAGTACTATCAGAACATATTCGCTTTGCTCTGATAAATTGTCTCTTAATAATCCCCTTGAACACATGCTTGGGATGAACACTTTTAGCGTGTAGAAGGGAATTTCCTGCAATCTTTTTGTGGTAAAGGTTTGTTTTTACTTTACCTGTCAAAATGGACCCTGAGAGTTCAATGTCTAAAAAGAAACATTTTTTCTTTGTTCCATTCATGTGTAAACATAACTCCTGTATTTTGTTCATTAAGATACTGAACTAATTGTTCAGCTTCTTCTTTCCCTGATCTCCAGATGATCAAGATATCATCAATAAAGCGCTTTATAAAATATAATGCTTTCTCTCATCTGGTTAGTATCTGAGTATGCAAAATTGGACTCAAGCCAGCCCATGAAAATGTTTGCATATGAGGGGGCAAACTTTTCCCCCATCGCTGTACCACGTAGTTGCAAATAATAAACGCCATCAAACATAAAGAAATTGTGTTCTAGTAAAAAGTGTGTGACACGCAAAACATATTCTATTTGAATAGGGATCATATCATTGTCCAAATCTAAGAAAAATTAAATGGCTTAAAGCCCCTTGTCATGGGGTATGCTTGAATACAGTGACACAACATCAATTGTGAGCCAACTGTAGTCTTCCAGCCATTGATAATCCTTGAGGAGGGACAAAACATGAGTATTTTCTCTTAAATAACTATGGATCCTCTTCACCGTCCTCTGTAGAATGGCATCTAGCCATTCAGACAGGGGGCTGAGCAGAGACCCAATGGCCGAGACAATGGGGCGTCCCTTAACATTGTCCAGACTTTTGTGGACCTTTGGCAGATGATGGAATATGGGGACAACAGGGTGCTCCACTACCAAAAATTTGGAAGTCTCCCTGTCTATAATCCCAATACTAACTCCATCTATCAAAAGTTCAGTTTGATAATGGGAACTAGGATTCCTCTGGAGAGTTTTATACGTGATGGGATCCCTCAATTGACGATGGGCTTCCATCGGTGTGGTCTTCTGCTGCTGTAGCGCATCTGCTTCAAGTTTCGATGTGTTGTGCATTCAGAGATGGTATTCTGCATACCTTGGTTGTAACGAGTGGTTATTTGAGTTAATGTTGCCTTTGTATCATCTCAAACCAGTCTGCCCATTCTCCTCTGACCTCTACAAGGCATTTTCATCCACACAACTGCAGCTCACTGGATATTTTCTCATGTTCAGACCATTCTCTGTAAACCCTAGAGATGTTTGTGCATGGAAATCCCAGTAGATCAGCAGTTCTTGAAATACTCAGGACCAGCCTATCTGGCACCAACAACCATGCCATGTCCAAAGTCACTTAAATCCCCTTTCTTCCCCATTCTGATGCTCGGTTTGAACTTCAGCAAGTTATCATTACCACTTCTAGATGCCTATATGCATTGAGTTGCTGCCATGTGATTGGCTGATTAGCAATTTGTGTTACCAAGCAATTGAACAGGTGTAACTAATAAAGTGGGCAGTTAGTGTATATGTATATATGTGTATGTATGTATGTGTGTGTGTGTGTGTGTATGTATATATATATATATATATATATATATATATATATATATATATATATATATATATTTTCATGTAATTGGCAAGAGTCCATGAGCTAGTGACGCATGGGATATACAATCCTACCAGGAGGGGCAAAGTTTCCCAAATCTCAAAATGCCTATAAATACACCCCTCACCACACCCACAAGTAAGTTTGTGCTAAGATTTCTACGTTGACATGTGCTTCTCAGCATTTTGAAGCCCGATTCCTCTCAGAGTACAGTGAATGTCAGAGGTACGTGAAGAGAGTATCACCTACTGAATGCAATGATTTTCCTAACGGGGGTCTATTTCATAGGTTCTCTGTTATCGGTCTTAGAGATTCATCTCCTACCTCACTTTTCAGATCGACGATATACTCTCATATACTATTACCTCTACTGATAACTGTTTCAGTACTGGTTTGGCTATCTGCTATATGTGGATGGGTGTCTTTCGGTAAGTATGTTTTTTATTACTTAAGACACCTCAGCTATGGTTTGGCACTTTATGCATTTATATAAAGTTCTAAATATATGTATTGTACTTATATTTGCCATGAGTCAGGTTCATGTACTTCCTTTTGCAGACTGTCAGTTTAATATTTGGGGAAGATTAACATATATTAAGAATTTTTTTTTTTCTTACCTGGGGTTTAGTTTTTTTTTCAAATTGACTACATTTTTCTTGCAAATTGTGGGCAGGATTAGGCCCGCAGGTTTGGCAAATGCTAGACTTTATTGCGTCATTCTTGGCGCAAAGGTACGTCCGTTGACGCAAGTTCGTCATTTCCGGCGTCGTAGTTGACGCCGAGTTCCTTACACAGGGTTGCGTCGTTACGCGAGTGTGTCATTTCCGGATGTTGTTGGCGCCAAAAAATTTTCAGTTATGTTGCGTGTCATACTTGGCGCCAGATTTTTTTCATTATTTTAATACCCCATTGCTATTGCCTCTTGCCTTTTTCTATGTCAGAGGGCTATGCTATTGCATTTTTTTCCCATTCCTGAAACTGTCATATAAGGAAATTGACAATTTTGCTTTATATGTTGTTTTTTATTTTACATTTTGCAATATGTCTCAATCTGATCCTGCCTCAGAAGTATCTGTGGGAACTTTGCTGCCTGATGTCGGTTCTACTAAAGCTAAGTGCATTATATTTCCGAATGTCATTTGTATTGGTTATCATGATAAACTTTTACATGCAGATATTGTGTTCATGAGTAAATATAACATTGCCTGTTGTTGTTGTTGTTGTTGTTGTTCCTTCAAATTTTAATGTACCTATGAAATTTGAAGAATTGTTACTGATTCTGTTCAGAAGGCTTTGTCTGCTATTCTGCCTTCTAATTATTATAAGGTCTTTTTAAAACTTCTCATAAGGTTGATGACATTTCAATTGACCGACAGCATAATGAATTATCCTCCTCTGATGAGGATCTATCTGATTCAGAAGATCCTTCCTCAGATATTGACACTAACAAACCTACTTATTTTAAATGAAGTATTTTTCGTTAATTATTTTTGGATATTGTAGAAACTAGTCCTCTTGATATTAGAACTAGTAAATTCTGTTTTTAAACCTCCTGTGGTTACTCCAGAGTTTTTTTTCCTATTCCTGATGCTATTTCTGATATGATTTATAAGGAATGGAATAAGCCGGGTACTTCTTTTTTTCCTTCTTCAAGGTTTTACATTTTTTAATCCTTTACCAGCAATTAATAAAGAGTTTGGGAAAAGATCCTCAATTTAATGGGGCTATTTCTACTCATGCTGAACGTACCTCTATTCCTATGGAAGATAGTATTTAAGTTCCTTTAGATAGGAAACTTGAATCTTTTCTAAGGAACGCTTATTTATATTCAGGTCGTCTCGGGCCTGCAATTTCTTTGGCTGATGTTGCAGCTGCATCAACATTTTTGTTGGAGAATTAGCGCAACAAGAATTGGATTCTGATTTATCTAGCATTGTTCGCTTACTGCAACATACTAATCAGTTCTGATGCCATTTTTTTTTATATCATCAAGATTGATATTGGATCTATGTCTTTAGCTATTTTTAGCTAGAAGAGTTTTGTGGCTTTATTCTTGGAATGCTGATATGACTTTTTAAGTCTAGATTGCTATCTCTTTCCAAGGTAATAAGAGACCTAAGGGTTCTTTTTGTCAATTAAGGAACAAAACCCTATTCCTTCCCTATGGAATCTGTTTCCAATTGGAAACCTTCATTAAATGGAATAATTCCAAGCCATTTAAGAAACCAAAAGCCAGCCCCTAAGTCACCATGAAGGTGCGACTCTCATTCCAGCTCAGCTGGTAGAGGGCAGATTAAGGTTTTTTTCTAGGATGTTTGGATAAATTCTGTCCAAAATCTATGGTTTCAGAGTATTGTCTCTCAAGGGTATCGAATATGAGTAAGTTCTGCTGTGAGAAGATTTTTTTTTCTCTCCCGTATCCCAGCAAATCCAGTTAAGCTCAGGCTTTCCTGAAGTGTGTTTCAGTCCTGGAGTTTCAGGGGTAGTCATGCCAGTTCCTTTTCAGGAACAGGGTCTGGAGTTTTATTCAAATCTATTCATTTGTCCCAAAGAAGGAAATTTCATTCAGACCAATATTTGGATCTAAAAATTTTGAATCGTTATGTAAGAGTACTATCTTTCAAATGGTGACTTTCAGGACTATTCTGCCTTTTGTTCATCAAGAACATTTTATGTCCTCAATGGACTTGCAGGATGTATACCTTCATATTCTGATTCATTCAGATCATTTTCAGTTCCTGAGATTCTCTTTTCTAGACAAACATTACCAATTCATTGCTCTTTCATTTGGATTAGCAACCACTCAAATAATCTTTTTAAAGGTTTTAGGTGCCCTGCTTTATGGAAACAAGAGTGCAGGGTATGGCGGTGTTTCCTTATTTGGATGATATCTTGGTACTAGCTCAGTCTTTACGTTCTGCAGAATCTCACACAAATCAACTAGTGCTGTTTCTTCGGAAACATGGTTGGAGGATCAATTTACCAAAAGTTTCTTGATTCCTCAGAAAAGGGTCACCTTTTTTAGGTTTCCAGATAGATTCAATGTCCATGACTCTGTCTCTAACAGACAAGAGATGTTTGAAATTGGTTGCAGTCTGTCGGCACCTTCAGTCTCAGTCATTCCTTTAAGTGGTTATGTGCATGGAAATTTTAAGTCTCATGACTGCAGTATCGGATGCGATTCCCTTTGCTCGTTTTCACATGAGACCTCTACAGCTTTGTTTGCTGAATCCATGGTGCAGGGATTATACATAGATATCACAATTAATATCCTTAAATCCCAATGTTTGACTATCTCTGACGTGATGGTTAAATCACCAGCATTTGGTTCAAGGGGCTTCTTTTGTTCGGCTAACTTGGACTATGTTCACTTCAGATGCAAGTCTTTCAGATTGGGGAGCTGTTTGGGGATCTCTGACAGCACAAGGGGTTTGGAATTCTCAAGAGGCGAGATTACCAATCAATTTTTTAGAACTCCGTGCAATTCTCGGAGCTCTTCAGTTTTGGCCTCTGTTGAAGAGAGAATCGTTCATTTGTTTTCAGACAGACAATATCACAAACAGTGGCATTTGTCAATCATCAGCGTAGGACTAACAAGCTATGAAGAAGTATCTTGGATACTTGCTTGGGCGGAATCCAGCTCCTGTCTAATTTCTGCAGTGCATTTACCAGGTATAGACATTGGGAGGCGGATTATTTCAACCGTCAGACTTTACATCCAGGGGGGTGGTCCCTCCATCCAGATGTGTTTTCTCATCTAAACATGAGACTTCCTAGATGCCTGTCCAGGTCCAGGGATTTTCAGGCGGAAGCAGTGGGTGCACTGACACTTCTTTGTTGTTTTCAAGCTGCTTATATTTTCCCGCCTCTAGTTCTTCTTCTTCCAAGAGTGATCTCCAAAATCATCATGGAACAATCGTTTTGTGTTGCTGGTGGCTCCAGCATGGCCTCACAGGTTTTGCTATACAGGTCTTGTTCGGATGTCCAGTTTTTCAGGTTCTCAAATCATTAAATTTGAAGGTATGGAAATTGATCGCTTAGTGTTAAGTCATAGAGGTTTCTCTGACTCGGTGATTAATACTATGTTACAAGCTCGTAAATCTGTCTCTAGAAAGATTTATTATCGAGTTTGGAAGACTTACATTTATTGGTGTTCTTTTTATGAATTTTCTTGGCATTCTTTTAGAATTGTAAGAATTTTACAGTTTCTTCAGGATGGTTTGGATTAGGGTTTGTCTGCAAGTTCCTTGAAGGGACATATCTTTGTTCTTTCTGTTTTATTTCACAGAAAGATTGCTAAACTTCCTGATATTCACTGTTTTGTACAGGCTTTAGTTCATTTTAAGCCTGTCATTAAATCAATCTCTCCTCCTTGGAGTCTTAATTTGGTTTTAGAGGCCTTTACAGGTTCCTCCATTTTGAGCCTATGCATTCTTTGGACATTTATCTACTTTCTTGGAAAGTGTTGTTCCTTTTGGCCATCTCTTCTGCTAGAAGAATTTCTGAGCTATCTGCTCTTACTTGTGAATCTCCTTTTCTTATTTTTCATTAGGATAAGGCGGTTTTGCGGACTTCATTACATTTTTTCCTGAAGTTGTGAATTCTAACAACATTAGTAGAGAAATTGTTGTCCCTTTCTTGTGTCCTAATCCTAAGAATTCTTTGGAAAGATCCTTGCATTCTTTGGATGTGGTGAGAGCTTTGAAATATTATTTTGAAGCTACTAAAGATTTCAGGAAGATTTCTAGTCTATTTGTAGGAAGGTCAGAAGGCTTCTGCTATTTCCTTGACTTTTTAGTTAAAGCTTTTAATTCTTCAAGCTTATTGGAGTCTGGTCAGGCCCCACCTCAGAGAATTACAGCTCATTCTACTAGATCAGTCTCCACTTCGTGGGCTTTTAAGAATGAAGCTTCAGTTGATCAAATTTGCAAGCGGCAACTTGGTCTTCTTTAAATTAATTTACTAAATTCTACCGTTTTGTTGTATTTGCTTCTTCAGAAGCAGTTTTTGGTAGAAAAGTTCTTCAGGCAGCTGTTTCAGTTTGATTCATCTGCTGATGTTTTAAGTTTTTCTTGTCATTTGAAGAATAAACTTATGTTTTGGGTTGTGGATTATTTTTTCAGCGTAAAATGGCTGTTATTAATTTTTATCCCTCCCTCTCTAGTGACTCTTGCGTGGTCTTGGGTATTGATATCCCATACGTCACTAGCTCATGGACTCTTGCCAATTACATGAAAGAAAACATAATTTATGTAAGAATTTACAAGATAAATTAATTTCTTTCATATTCGAAAGAGTCCATGATGCCCACCCTTTTTACGGTGGTTATGATTTTTTTTGTATAAAGCACAATTATTTCCAAATTCCTTGGTTGATGCTTTTTCGTCCTTTCTTTATCACCCCACTACTTGGCTATTCGTTAAACTGAATTGTGGGTGTGGTGAGGGGTGTATTTATAGGCATTTTGAGGTTTGGGAAACTTTGCCCCTCCTGGTAGGATTGTATATCCCATATGTCACTAGCTCATGGACTCTTGCCAATATGAAAGAAATTAATTTATCTTGTAAATTCTTACATAAATTTATATATATATATATATATATATATATATATATATATATATATATATATATATATATATATATATATATATATAGCACAAAAAAAGATGTCAAGGCACTCCACTTCATAAAGCATCGAAAGTTTATTTAATTAAATCTAAAAACAGGAGGTAAGTGTCTACACCGGACTGACAGACTATGTACATCAATGCAGAGAAAAAAAAAAGGTCAACTGGGCTCCCATGCGGCAGACATGTTTTGTGCCTGTATGCACTTGTTCACTACTCATGGGAATCTCAGCTATATACTGTGTGTATGTATATGTAAGCAGTGAACAAGTGCACAAAACATGTCTGCTGTGCAGGACTCCAGCAGTTCTTGTTTTACTGGATGATGTGTTGGTGCCTGTGTCAGCTAGTGGTGTTTGGATCTTTGGATATGCTATTTGCTGACCATCACTATTGTTGACTTTTGGCACTCTATTGTTTTACTGTGGATTGGAACAAATAAACTTTATATATACGTTTTTACCTAAGCAGTGCCCGGATATTCTTTTGTTGGTATACATGACGTTTCGATGCCGTACTTGAATCTTTATCAAATGTCCCAAATTCGTAGAAGTGGTGCTTCAGAGAAGGCAAATCAGCTATGTGATGTCCCACACTTTCCTTGGGACATAACATAGCTGATGTGCTTTCTCTGAAGCACCACTTCTATGAATTTGGGACATTTGATAAAGATTCCAGTACTGCATCGAAACATCATGCTTTCCCCCTTTTTTTTTTAATCCTTTGACCATTAAAAGTTAATTTTTAAAAGCCCAGTGAGTGCTGTCTTTTTTGGATCTGTGGATATTTTTTTGACATATGCACCCTGGCTGATGCAAAACAGTTGACATGGAGTGCATTTCTGGTCAGCAGGAAGTGGCAAAGAGCTCCACAGCAGAGCTGCATATATATTCTCTTTGCCTGTGTTAGTGATAGGAAGAGGTAAAGTGAGGTGTTTAGTTTAGATTCTTCAATCAAGAATTTTTTGTTTTTAAATGGTGCCAAAGTGTACTATTTTATTACAGAGCAGCGTCAAGTAGTCTTTTTAGACTGTGGAAACTGGTGGATTTTTGTCTCCACTGTGCCTCCCAGAATTGTGCTGCGTGATGTACAAAGTCTTAGAAAATCTTAACTAAGACTTTTTCTGTTTCACAGGACCTCAGGAGGATATGGAGCACCTCTTGACACTGAAGACTCGACATAAAGGTAAGTGCAGTTCTTTTATTCTGGGGAACAGACTCTCAGACTGTATTTTCCCTATGCTGGGGATTGGTATGTAAGTTCAGCACAGAACCAGACACTCTAGCGATTTATTAACTAGAAGCGCTGGTATACATATACAACATGACATAAGGTACCAAGTGCTAGGGAGTTGTGTGGGGGCCATTGTTATGGGACTGGAGACACAAGGTTTAACAGATATCTGTACGTTTTATTGTTTATATGTCTATTCCGGAGTGCATATGAATACTCTTATCTCCGGTTAATGGCGGATGTTGCTTATTTTCATAGAGCGTATTACATTACGCCCATGAGGGGCAGAGCTAGACTTTGCACGCTTTCATAGCGCAGTCAGTTGGTGATAGTTTGATCGTCTCAGCCTTCTAGCCTGTTCTTCCGAATACGTATGTGGTTATTATTGTCCAGTCACAGGTGCAGGTAGGAGCCGCAGAAGAGCTGCGGCAAGGGTGACTAAGTTTTTATTATTGGAAACAGTCTATGCTTTTATAATTGTGGATTATTACAAAGTCATAATACACGGTGTAAGAGGGAAGGTTTATCTTAGAACTTCTCCTTTGCAATAAAAGAAAACGGATATTTGTCATTTAAAAAATAAAAAAGACGGAAATATATGTGATTTGAGTCTTAAAGACACAGTACTCAATATATTTATTTTTACAATAGAATTCTGTGAGTGCTCATTTTTTCTATTTTTTCACTTTATTAAGATGGATAAACATAGTGCATGCCTTATGTGTTTACATGCCATTGTGGAACCCCCTGTTACACTTTGTCCCTCATGTATAACTAGGGCATTACAGTGTAAGGAACAAATTTTCTTATCTGATGATAATGATTGTACTCAGGATGATGAGGTTCAGGATAAAACTGAATCCCAAGCGTCTCAGTCCAGAACGCCCACACAAGCGACGCCATGTTCTTCATCAGTGTCTGCATCATTCACTCTGCAGGATATGGCTACAGTTATGTCCTCAACCCTTACAGAGGTGTTATCTAAGTTGCCAGTACTACAGGGTAAACGTAGTAGAATAGAAACCCAGGTAGCTCAGGCGACTTCTGATTCCTTGATGGTGATCTCCTATCTTCCCTCCCAGGACTCTGAAGGGGGGGGGGGGTAGGGAGATTTTATCAGAAGGAGAACTGTCTGACTAAGGTAGTCCATTACCCAAAACAGATTCGGACGTGATGTTGTTCAGATTTAAGCTTGAACACCTTTGTCTGTTATTGCGGGAGGTTTTGTTAACTCTGGACGACTGTGACTCTTTTGTAGTCCCTCCAGAGAAATTGTGTAAGATGGACAGATATTTGGAAGTTCCTACTTACACTGATGTTTTTCCGATTCCCAAAAGAATTTCGGAAATTATTAACAAGGAATGGGAAAGGCCAGGTATACCTTTCTCTCCTTCCCCTATATTTAAGAAAATGTACCCTTTTACCTGACACCATTGGGGATGTCTGGCAAACGATTCCTAAGGTGGAGGGAGCTATTTCTACTCTAGCTAAGCGTACGACTATTCCTATTGAGGACAGTTGTGCTTTCAAGGACCCTATGGATAAAAAGTTGGAGGGTCTTCTAAAGAAGCTGTTTGTTCACCAAGGGTTTCTGTTGCAACCAACGGCCTGCATTGTACCAGTTACAACTGCGGCTGTCTTTTGGTTTGATGCCCTAGAAGAGTCTCTTAAAACTAAGACTCCTTTTGGAGGAAATATTGGATTGAATCAAGGCCCTTAAGCTAGCCAATTCCTTTGTTACAGATCACGCCTTTTTAGATGACCAAGTTGGCGACTAAGAATGCAGGTTTGGCCATTGAAGCACGCAGAGCCTTATGGTTGAAATCCTGGTCTGCGGATGTATCCTCTAAATCTAAGCTATTAGCTATCCCTTTCAAAGGAAAGACTTTATTTGGGCCTGAATTGAAAGAGATTATCTCTGACAATATGGGAGGTAAGGGTCATCTCCTCCCTCTGGACAAGACGTCCAAACAAAGGAGACAGAGTAATTTTCGTTCCTTTCGAAATTTCAAGGGTATCTCTTCTTCCGCTAAACAGGAAGGGAACTTCGCACAGTCCAAGCACGCCTGGAGACCCAATCAGGCTTGGAACAAAATTAAACAACCCAAGAAGCCTGCTGCTGCTCCCAAGACAGCATGAAGGGACGGTCCCTGGTCCGGGACCGGACCTAGTAGGGGGGCAGACTTTCTCTCTTTGTCCAAGCTTGGATAAGAGATGTTCAGGATCCCTGGACACAAGAAATCGTGTCCCAGGGGTACCAACTGGAGTTCAAAAATTCCTTTCCAAGGGGAAGGTTTCTTCTTTCACGATTGTCTGTAGACCAGATAAAAAGAGAGGCATTCTTACGTTGTGTAAAAGACCTCTCTACTATGGGAGTTCCAATACAGGAACAGGGACAGGGGTTTTACTCAAATCTTTTCGTGGTCCCCAAAAAAGAGGGAACGTTCAGACCCATTTTAGATGTCAAGAGTCTAAACAAATTTCTCAGAGTCCCATCCTTCAAGATGGAAACAATTCGGACAATTCTTCCATTGATCCAGGAGGGTCAATATATGACTACCATGGACTTAAAGGATGCATATCTGCACATTCCTATCCACAGAGATCATCACCAGTTTCTAAGGTTTGCCTTCCTGGACAAACATTTTCAGTTTGTGGCTCTTCCCTTCGGGCTGGCCACGGCTCCCAGGATCTTCACGAAAGTTCTAGGGTCTTTGCTAGCGGTTCTCAGGCCACAGGGCATTGCAGTGGCGCCTTATCTAGATGATTTTCTAATCCAGGCGTCCTCTTTTCAACTGACAGAGTCCCATACCAACATGGTTCTGTCCTTTCTAAAGACTCATGGGTGAAAGGTGAATCTAGAAAAGAGTTCACTAATTCCACAGACAAAGGTTCCTTTCCTGGGAACTCTAATAGATTCCGTATCCATGAAAATCTTTTTGACGAAGTCAGAATGTTAAAGATTCTGGAGACATGCCGAACTCTTCAGTCCACTCCTCGGCCATCAGTGGCTCAGTACATGGAGGTAATCGGATTGATGGTAGCGGCAATGGACATTATTCCGTTTGCGCTGTTTCATCTCAGACCTCTACAACTGAGCATTCTCAGACAGTGGAATGGAGATTATGCAAATTTGTCTCCTCAGATAGATCTGGATCAGGAGACAAGAGACTCTCTTCTTTGGTGGTTGTCGCCGGATCATCTGTCCCAAGGGACGTGCTTCCGCAGACCTTCATGGGCGATAGTGACAACGGATGCCAGCCTCCTTGGATGGGGGGCAGTCTGGAATTCCCTGAAGACTCAGGGAGTGTGGACTCGAGCGGAGTCTCTACTTCCCATAAATATTCTGGAGTTGAGAGCAATATTTAATGCGCTTCAAGCTTGGCCTCAATTGGCCTCGGCCAAGTTCATCCGATTTCAGTCAGACAACATCACGACTGTGGCTTACATCAATCATCAGGGAGGAACAAGGAGTTCCTTGGCGATGACAGAAGTATCCAAGATAATTTGGTGGGCGGAGGCTCACTCTTGTTATCTGTCAGCAATTTACATCCCAGGAGTGGACAACTGGGAAGCGGAATTTTTGAGCAAACAGACGTTTCATCCGGGGGAATGGGAACTTCATCCAGAGGTCTTTGCTACCCTGATTCTCAGGTGGGGCAGACCGGAATTGAATCTGATGGCATCTCAACAGAATGCCAAGCTTCCAAGGTACGGATCCAGGTCCAGGGATCCGCAGGCCGATCTGATAGATGCCTTGGTCATTCAACTTAGCTTATGTGTTCCCGCCATTTGCTCTTCTTTCCCGGGTGATTGCTCAACGGGGTGAGCATAGCTCAGACATACGTTTTTGTATATAAACATAAGTACACTCTCCATTATGGTAACCTTAAACATACCCACAAGGGTTGTAGATGAAGTTAAAAGAAAATGCATAATGGAGACTGCACTTAAAGGAGACATTCAGATTGGTGATTCTATTAAGGAGGATGATATTACCACTATCTTTTCTAATTTAGAACAGTTGAGATTTAAAGAAACAAACTTGTGGTGGGATATAGAGGTTTTTGGAATTGTATATTTTAGAGAATAAAGTCCCGAGAGGACTACGAATTAAAAAGTACCCCTCCTTCGCTTTCACTAATCCAGTGTTTTTGGAAGAATGGAACATTAACCTTTCTAATTGTTCTATTATACTAATGAAACCGCTATTAAGCCATAAAAAGCAGGAAAGGGATACTATTATGATGGAGGTAAATAAGACCTTGCCCTTTTTACAACCTCATGAATTTACACACAAATATATAGACTACAAAAAACAACTAGATGAAACAATAGACAATCTTGATACTACTCTTTCCAATTGAAAAGTTCAAAAGTATCAGAGATGTCAAGGACTATAAACTGGACATCGTATAATCTTGGCAAAAAATGAAATCAAATATACCAAAATGGCCACTTAAAAAAAAAAGTCTAAGAAAAAGGGTACCAAAAGTAATATAATACTAAAAATAATATGAGACATGTCACCTTTTCTAGTATAGACACGGACAATCAGGATGAAACTAGTGAGCAACCTATAGGGAGTGAACCAGTAGCTAGTACTTCGCAAACTAATGTAGCAACTACAGATCCTAGCCCCAACATGAAAATTTTAAAAGCCGTTGTCCAGAAACTTCAGCAAACGAGTACACCTAAGAAAGATGAAAATGTGTTTAGATACCCCAGCAGAGTAAGAAAAACTGTCAAGAAATAGTGGTAATTAACCTCTGAGTATAACTTAACTGATATTGAATGTGATGTATTAAACAAAGGTTTATCTTATGCACCAGCACTGAATATTGATTTAATCAAAACTTTAATAGACACCAATAGATTTGTTTGTAAATTGGTTTTGAGAAGGCACATTTTTCACATACAGGACACTACAGCCACTGAAAAAGAGCTTGACCAGATTGCTCCTATCTCAGTTGACTTAAAATACACTGACTTGACGGAGCTTGCTGATCTAATTACTTTGGAACCCGAAACAGTCAGACACACAGACTCACTAGTTAACAAATGCGCTTTTCCTTATAAAGAAAAATCTAACTTTTTGCCTGTTTACTCCAGACATCACCTAATAGGCCTATACCAGAGAGAGAATTAACCAAACTGCATAAAACACAACTAAACCCATTTGACATACCGAAAGATAACTTAACTAAAAAACAAAGAAAGGCCCTTACTAAACTGCCGCAGAATGAGAATATTGTCATTACCCAAGCGGATAAGGGAGGAGCAGTAGTGGTGTTGAACAAAAGCGACTACATATTGGAAATTCAGTCACAAATTAATGACACTCTTTTATATACCAAGCTTTCGTTCAACCCTACTTCTTCCTTTAGAAATAAATTGTCGCATTTATTGGACAATGCAATTGAGCACCAATTTCTGGATAAAAGATTTTGCCAATTATTTACTAATTGATGAACCCACGACTCTATACTTTCGCCCAGTGCCCAAGTTCAACAAAAGTTTAATAAAACCACCCGGTAGGCCCATTGTGGCCAGTTATTGATCACTGTGTGAGAGATTAGGAGCCTGGATTGATCATATACTGCAACCCATAATGTTATCATTACCAGGCTATATCAGAGATAGTTCACATTTGATTACCCAACTTAAGGGGATTGATTGGAAGGACAACTACAAATGGGTCACAGTTGATGTGACAGCTTTATATTAAAAAATCTGCACAATAAAGGTTTGGAAGCCATTAATATTATGTTACACAGGCACTCAAACTATAGTGATGAGTACATTCTATTCATTGTACAAATTACAGAATTCTTACTAAACCATAACTTCTTTATGTACCAAGGGAAGTATTTTCTGCAGAGATGCAGTACGACGATGGGGGCAAAATTTGCCCCTGCCTATGCCAATATTTACTTGGGCTGGCTTGAATATAACTGCATCTTTTCAGAAAAGTTCCCCTATAGGAAAAATATGATTCTTTACAGTCGTTTAATCGACGACATAGTGATTATTTGGGAACATAATTTTTTTAACTCAATGGATTCATTCATCAAATTCTTGAATGACAATTAGTTCAATCTTACCATTACAGCCCAACAGGATGGATCTTAAACGGTGTAGTGAAAATAAGAAATTTGTGACATCTGTATATCGCAAACCTCTTGCCAGGAACACTATACTAAGAGCTGACTTGTGTCACATACCACATCTGAAAAAGGGTATTCCTAAAGCCCAAGATCTACGAATACGTAGAAATTGTATTGAGTTATCTAAATATCATGAACAGGCTCATGATTTAACCCTCAGATTATCAGATAGAGGGTACCATTTGAAAACCCTTAAAAAATTAGAAACAGGAGTTGCCCAAATGGATAGACATGATCTCTTAACAAATAACCAAAGCCTAAAGAACAGAGACAAAAATGACAATCATACTTTATTCATTACTAAATTTAGCAGACAGTACCATAGTGTCTGTAATATAATAAAGAAAAATTTAACCATTCTAAAAGGTGATGACACATTATACAGAATTATGACTAATGGCATATAATTTATAGCTAAGAAAGCACCGACAATAGGAGACATTACAAGGAAAAACTTTGCTGGTAAGACCCCATTGAATCTTAATTGGCTAAATTCTATGATGGGCTCTTTCAGATGTCATGTACCGTGTAAAAGCTGTCACTATACTACCAGGACAAACTCATTTAATCCCATACTACAGGACAAACATTCCAAATAAGACACAGACTGGATTGTACATCCCAATTTGTTGTCTATTTAATAAATTTGTAAATTCTGTGGCGAGCAGTACGTAGGAGTCACAACATGCCTACTCTAAGATCGAAATCAAGAACATCTATTGTCATTAGATGAGAGGGAACCAGGGATCCCTGTAGCAAAACATTTTAAACTACATGGACATGGCCCTAACTTCTTCTCATTTATTGCAATAGACTCTATAAGGAAACATCCCAGAGGCGGTGATAAGCTTCAAAAACTTCTCAGGAAAGAAGTTTTTTTTTTGGATTATAAAATTGCAAACTGGACACCCTGAGGGTATGAATAAAAGACTTGATGTGGATCTTTTTGTTGAAATGATGAAGGTTCACACCAAAATGTGTATTAGGTACAGTTTACACTCCTCCTTTTCTTATAACTATTAGCTATTCTCTGTTAATCCTACTCTAGTCCAATCAAAATATATACATCCTCCTCTTTATTATATTTGAGACATTTTTTTATTTTCAGCTATAATTATGCATTAGGTATTGTTTGGACCTTATCTATGCACACTAGTGGTGTTAAATGATTTTAAATGATGGAGCAGTTACTGTATTTTATATATAATATTTTTATGAAAATTAGTTATTTAAAAAAAAATAATAAAAAAAAATAGCGGTTTATGTTAAAGTATGATAAATGCAAAAAACCTAATGCAAATAATATATATTTTTTACCATCACTTGATGGTAAAACAATTGTCCAGTATGGTAGAGCATTTCCCTGGCTTGAAAATAGCTTTCTTATAGGCATGAAATATTTATTAGCGTTTAAATCAATTTAGTAAATGTGTTTTTAATAGAGAGGGACGGTATGGGATCTTACAAAGGATCAAATAAATACTAGAAACAATATATTTAAAGCAAAGTTTAGTCAGAGAATAATCCGTAGATGTTTTGTAAAACGTAAATTTGGTTTTGTAGTGAAGAGATAACTGTAAAGTTTTAGTCTCCATAAAGAAATGTCTTGCTTAGTGCAGAATACCTATTAGTGACCTGTTGTACCTGGCCTCAGAGATGACCTCTAACAGCCTTATTCTAATTTAAGTTTATATCTTTAAAATCTACTTATCTTATCTCCTATGCTGAGAACAATCAATAATATGAATATATATATATATATATATATATATATATATATATATATTAGTAAAGTGATCATACAGGGGCTGTTTTAAAATAGAAGTCTGTAGAATGCTCTTTCAAATGTTCATGTAAATTAATTCAGCTACAGGCAAACAGGAAATGCATGCAAAACCAATAACAGGCCACACATTTTATTTTTCAATGCTTAAAGGACCACTCATAGCAGTAGCATTACGTAATTAACAAGTGCCCTAATAAAGACAATGATTTAACACCTACTCTGAATTTCAAATTAGCAGATTTTTTTTTTCTCCCATTTTCCAGCCCCCTGTTTCCTGTGACCTAAATCAGCCAATCACAGACTAGTATAGGTATTCCCTCTGAGCTTGTGCACATACTCAGTAGGATCTTGTTCCACAGAAAGTGTGCATATAAATAGACTGTGCAAAATTTGATAATGGAAGTAAAATGGAAAGTGCCCTAAAACTTTTTTACTTGAGTGTCCTTTTAATTCAACTTTTGTTTGAGCGGTGGATAACTTATTTTACTATACCTTTTAAGTTAAAGTGACGTGAAAAACAAATATTTTCTTTTATAATTCAGAGAAGTAAATTAGAAAGTTGTTTAAAATTGTATTTAATTCTCTTTGTTTTCTTAGTATCTTTTGTTGAAAAGCAGAGACGTAATCTCAGGGACGTGCATGAGTCTGACGCACTATATGGCAGCAGTTTTGCAAGTGCACTAGATGGTAGCACTATTTCCTGTCATGTATGCTCCCGAAACCTACCTAGGCATCTCTTCAACAAATAATAAAATGGGAACAAAGCAGATTTTGATAATAGAAATAAATTTAAAGAACATTTTTCATATCCCTTTTGAATTTGTTCATGCAAAATTCTTTTTAACATGTTTTAAACAGTGCTCTCTTTAAAGTGGAGTGATCATGCCAAGTCATTAGTACTAGATATGCCTGAGTTATATCCGACAATGAAGTGGCGTCACTAAATAGTAAATCAGTTTGGGCATACGTTTTAGGTCTTGCAGAGTAAAATAGGTAGTCTCTTTCAGATGAATGAAAGAATGCCACACACAATTAATTCCTCCTTCATGGTACGGCTAGCTAAATGCTTGAAGTATTACATGTGACACATTCATTTTGTCATCAGAAATCTTCGGTTTTTCTGCACAGTTGCAATAAATTAGAATTAGTGCAATAAGTCATTGGTTGCTGTTAATTGTTTTTCAGTAGCAAAACTCCAGCTAACAATTCCCTTATTTAGAGGAGTCAATCTGGACTTGTTACTGAAAAGGATAAGGCCAGACACGGTCATTATCTTGGTAAAATACTCAACGTTTTTGCAGTTCCTGCTCTGATAATCTCTACTGAAGCCAATTAAAGAACATGAAACCCACTTTTTTTTTTTCTTTCGTGATTTAGAAAGAGCATACCATTTTAAAACAACTTTCTAATTTACTTCTATTTTCAATTTACTACATCTCTTGATAGCCTTTCTTGAAGAAATGCAATGAGTGAGCCAATCACGCAAGGCATCTATGTGCAGGCACCAATCAGCAACTACTGAGCCTATTCAGATATGCTTTCACAAAGGATATCAAGAGTGACGAGCAATTAGGATAATACAAGTAAATTTGAAGTTTTTTTTTTATATATATATACTTCAATATGAATATTTGCATAGGAAATTAGCACATCTAGGCAAGATTGCCCTGCTTGCTTTTTCCCAGAAATACTTCATATACAATGTTACCAATGCACAAGAGATTCTGGGTAAGATATGCAAATTTCCTCAGTTTTTTGCTTCAAGTACTGTTTTAACACAGCGATCCTTTTAACAGGATTATTGCAGCAAACCAGAAATCGATCACTAGAACAGCCCTGTTCGTTCTATTTGGAACTCATCAGTAGGAGATAGATTTCTGGTTACTGCATTGGTAAAGCTACTTACAGGGTTAAACCAAAATTCATTAAAATTATGGGGGAGATAAAAAACTGAAATTAAAATCCTCCATGTCTCAAAATTAAATCAATATAATTACCAACGCAGCAACCAGGAAATCTATCTCCTACTTATTGTCAGTTAGGAAATGTCCAGAAGAAGACCCCAAATGCTAGGTCGAACTTAACAACACCCTTGCACTCTGAGTTTTAATCCAGGGACGTGACCCCACGACAACCTCTAAAAAACAATGTACTCACGGATATGAGCAGAGTTAGCCAGAGTCCAAAGCAATTCAAGATATCATATGTAGTAATAGAATATCAGGAAAGCGCCTAACTAGAGGCTGTGGAGAAGTGGGTTAAATCTTAAGGGTGTTACCTCTTATCATGTGTATGTATAAACCAAAAATATTAAGTATGGAGTGATCTAACGATTTGGTAAACAATTTGACAAGTTTAATATCTACATACACTTGTTATCTACATACAATTTAAAACTGGTTAAAAACATGGATCCTTGTACATGTTACAAATATTATACAAAAAATAAAATAAAACAATGATTGTAAAACAATGAATGACAGTAAATAACAATTGGTTCGATATTTACAATTGATAGCAATAAATAGCATATATTGGTATTGAAACAACTGTGATAATTTTAGAGTAGTATGTCGATGATTTAAAAGATGTTCATTTTCTTAAAAAATCCTTAAAACATCCTTAAAACATCCTTAAAGCATCCTTAAAACATGGTGCAGTGTATGTTACTAGTTAGATAATCGATTGATTGTCTTATATCCTAAAAATAATAATATGTCCTCCTTTGATAAAAGTTTTAATGGTGTGTCCTTCTCAGTGGAAAATTTTTGTGAATAAAATACGTGAAAAAATGAAAAGATGAATAATAGAAGTGTTTTGGACTTGGGAGAAAAAGAAATATTAAAATATGTGGATCAAAAAATAAGGATAAAAATATGTGGATCAAAAATAAAAAATAATAATAATTAAAAATAAAAGATTAAAAATTAAAAATTCAAAGGTGTTTTGTAATCCAAAGTTAGTGGTAGTGAAAAAATCATTTAAGAAAAAGTTTGATAAGAATGTGTGGGGTTCAAATCCTTTCTCCAATAGTTATTTAGTGTTTCAAATGTGGGTGTGGTGTTGCTTGTGTGGGGGGGGGGGGGGGTGGGGGGGGATGGTTTCGAATCCTCCTTTCTTTCTGGACAAATACTTTGCAGTGTTTATTTGTAGTAAGAGGACTTTATCTTCATAAAAACCTAGAAGACATAAAACAACATAGTGCAATATTGCTATATAAATGAAATAAACAATGAAATAATGCTCACCAAATACTGTCAACGCGTTTGCGGCCTCTCAGTTAGGCCTTTTATGAAGATAAAGTCTCTACTACAAATAACACTGGCAAAAGTATTTGTCAGGAAAGAAGGAGGGATTCGAAACCATCACCAGCAACACCACACCCACATTTGAAACACTAAATAACTATTGGAGAAAGGATTTGAACCCCACACTTCTTAACAAAACTTTTCTTAAATGATTTTTCACTACCACTAACTTTGGATTACAAAACACCTTTGAATTTTTTAATTTTTAATTTTTATTTTAATTATTATTATTTTTTATTTTTGATCCACATATTTTAATAATTTTTTCTCCCAAGTCCAAACACTTCTATTATCATCTTTTCATTTTTTCACGTATTTTATTCACAAAAATTTTCCACTGAGGAGGGACACACCATAAAAACTTTATCAAAGGAGGACATATTATTATTTTAGGATATAAAGACAATCAATCGATTATCTAACTAGTAACATACACCTGCACCTTGTTTTAAGGATGCTTTAAGGATGTTTTAAGGTTTTTTAAGAAAATGAACATCTTTTAATCATCGACATACTACTACTAAAAATTATCACAGTTGTTTCAATCACCAATATATGTAATCTATTGGCTATCAATTATCAATATCGAACAATTGTTATTTACTGTCATTCATTGTTTTACAATCATTGATTTATTTTATTTTTGTATATATTTGTAACATGTACATGGATCCAGGTTTTTAACCAGTTTTAATTGTATGTAGGGATAACCAAGTGTATGTAGGATATTAAACTTGTCAATTGTTTACCAAAACGTTAGATCACTCATACTTAATATTTTTGGTTTGTTACATACACATGATAGAGAGGTAACACCCTTAAGATTTAACCCACTTCTCACAGCCTCTAGTTAGGCGCTTTCTGATATTCTATTACTACATATTCTACTTCGGGGGTAGCTAGGTACCCCATTATCAAAAGGCATAAGTGAGATATTTTGAGCGCTGTAAGATATATATTTTCTAACCAATTCAAGATATCTGCCAAATAGACTTCTGAGTAAGGAACTGGTTTCAGGAAATGTCTTCCAGAGAATCAGGAGAGCTGGGATAGTCCACTTATACTCAGACAGAGGAAGGGTAAAACAAGAAACAGTTAATAATGCAGGAGTAGGTAACTTGTTATCAGGCAGTTTGAGGGTTAACACTGTGTAGTCAGTCCTTACAGAGTTAGACAACAGGATATCAGGTAGTTTGAAGATTAACACAGATTAATCAGTACTTGCATAGATTGGCAACAGGATATCAAGCAGTTTGAAGGTTTACACTGAATAAACAGTACTTGCAGAGTTTGGCAACAGGTTAATATGCAGTTTCAGAGTTTCACAGAATAAACAATACTTGCAGTGTTTGGCAACAGGATATCAAGCAGTTTGAAGGTTACACTGAATAAACAGTACTTGCAGAGTTTGGCAACAGGTTAACATGCAGTTTGAGAGATTCACAGAATAAACAGTACTGTCAGTGTTTGGCAACAGGTTATCAGGAAGTTTGAGGGTTAACCCAGCGCATAGTCAGTCTTTGCAGAGTTTGGCAACAGAAGATCAGCAGTTAGAGAGTTTCCACAGCGAAGTCCTCACAGGAGCCACAAAGAGGAACAAACAAACGAGCACTGAAGAAACAGGAAGCCCAGAATAAAAGCCTAGTAGTGACATCATCAGGAAGGGGCGGCTCAGACTACCTGCCAATAAAGCACACAGAGAGGACCGCCGGAGCTTCCCAGCAGCCGAGCGTGACACTGATGAGTTCCAAATAGAATGAAACAGGCTGTCAAGTGAGTTATTTCTGGTTTGCTACAATAATCCTGTTAAAAGGATCGCTGTGTTAAAACAGTACTTGAAGCAAAAAAACTGGGAATTTGCATATCTTACCCAGAATTCTCTTGTGCCTTGGTAACATTGTATATGAAGTATTTCTGGGAAAAAGCAAGCGGGGAATCTTGCCTAGAGGGTGCTAATTTCCTATGCAAATATTTATATTGATTTAATTTTGACACATGGAGGATTTTAATTTCAGTTTTTTTTCTCCCCCATAATTTTAATTAATTAATTAATATATATATATATATATATATATATATATATATATATATATATAATTAGAAGTATAATGTTTCACTGCAAAAACTTAAATGTTTTATATTAAAATCTCAGAATGTTTATGGTCTTCAATTGTACAAAAATATGTTAAAAAGCCGTTACAGTGAAAAAAATACATGCTCTTATTTCTTAGACCGCGTAATTTCATCACTATTGACAGTGCAACTAGTGCTACTGATTGGCTCAATGGCAGTGTACTCTCAGAACCAGCAGTTCTCCGCAACTCTAGAGTGGTAATTTGCTGGGGTTTTAAAATAATAATACATTGAATATATCTGTATTACATATATGCTTAATAAACTTTGAGAGAAATAGCGAGTACACCTTGTTCTTGCTTGGAATAACACCCACTTTTATTCGATATCCATACAGATTAAAAACACTTCTTCATTTTCAATACATCTTTTCCCATGGTTAACAGAGACCAACCTTCCTTCAATAGCAGTGTTTGCTTGTCATTAATGCAGACGTGTTTTGACTATGTGTGCCGTAGTCATAGCATGGTAATGACGGGGCAAACCGGGAGATTTTAAAACCGTTACTCTCCAACGATTGTAGGACTGTACGGCCAATGCTATTGAGTTCTGTGTCCCTTTTAATTTTGGAAAAAATTAAAAATCTACAGTTCTTTGCAGATTCCTTAGAACATAAAGTAAATAGTAATCCTGTCTTCAAGAGACACTTAACAGATCATCTTTTTCCCATAACACATTTCCTGCATATTTTTAACTGAAAAATGAGAGCAGTTGAAGGGCTGATCTCTTTTGGTGTTGCTTTTCAATAATTTCCACTTGCGGGGAAGGTTTAGCCTCTTAACTCTGGAAGGCGACAAGTGGTCATCAGCATGTGGTCATCATCCATACAGTGTTTTAAGTGCAGATGATGACCACATACCTTCATCCTCGGAGGAGCTTTCTTAGATAATAGCACTTACAGCCCACTACAGTAGGGTCAAGTGGCCCAACATCAACCGGTGAATATCTGGAGATGCCCCTTGATGCCACCAAGCCCCAGAATTACTTGGCTGATACACTCAATCTAAAGAGAGCTAGATAGGGGGACTGGGTATTCAAACCCCTTAATCTAAGTGTTTGCCTTATGAGTATAAAGCATATATGAAGTGGAAATGTTGTTTACCCCCCTGTGCAACTCCTTATTAAAAACCAGCGCTGCTTTTTATACAAGTTCAACCTCTGTGCTATAGGATATGGTGTGTGAATGTCCCCTTATAGGCCACAGCAAATCCGCCGCAAAAATTGCGGTATAGAACTCACAGTTCCGTAGTGACAATGGTGCTCGGTCCTGGGGGAGAAGTCTTCCACAAAGTGTGCTGATTTCTCCATCCGGAGCCTCCCCTCCTCAAGCCATCTGATGTCCTCGAGCTCTCTGTGTGAGGGAAAAAAACCGTCTACCGCGTTGACTTACTATTACCAAGTCTTGATCCTATATAATCATGTGACTAGAGTTACTTTATGGTTAACTTCTAGTGGGTTTTAAATCATATACAGGTTTTGTATATCACTAAATGTAATGATTAAAGAGACATATTTTTAGATTCTTTGAAAGCTAATATTGTTGAAAGAAAATATGGGTAACGTATGCTTTATGTGATCAGCATTTTGGGGTAAACTAGACTGCCTTATGTTTTATTCACCCTATTCACTTTCTGGGTGATAGATTAGCCCACAATAAACAGGACCCTATACATTAAAATAGCTTTTGACAGACAACATGATATGTGACCTCTCACTTCTTCAATCAACAGACTAGATGATCTAATTCCAGAAATTGATCAAATCGTATTCACTGTTTTAAACTATAACGGTTTTCGTGTTTTCAATGTCAGTATCCAAAACGCCCCTCCTTTCTAGCTAGGAGATGATCTCTATTGCCTCCCCTTTGTGGAACCGGTATTTGTTCCACTTTAGTCCATTTTAGACTTTCTGGATTGTTATCATGATACATTTTAAAATGCAATAATTTAGTGGAGTGGTTAAAGTTCAGCTTTTATGTTGGATACATGTTTGCGAATACACGTGATCTTATTTCCCTAGAAGTCATACCTGTGTATTGTAGATTACAGGTAGAGCACGTCAATAAGTATACTACATATGTAGTTCTACAGTTTGTAGCATCGCTTATGTTGAAACACCTCTCTGTATCGGTACTGTAAAAAACCGTTAACCATCTGTAAAAACTCACAGGCTATACAATTAAGATGATGACACTTGTACACTCCTTTTGCCAATAACCATGAGCCTCTTTTATTCTTACTTTCCAACTTCTTCAAGTTTGTGGGGGCTACCCTATTGCCTATAGTGACGCCCCTTTTATATGCAAATCTGCAACCCTTTTCCTATCACATTTACTAAATCATCAAAGCCTTTAGCATTGTAGCAGCACTGTTTTTATAAGGAGTTGCACAGGGGTATACAAACATTTTCTACTTCATTGATTGGGGCTCTGGCTGCCCTATTAACCCCAGGTGCATTCCTAACGGCTTTAAAGAACATTACAAGTTGGATGCTGTTCTGTTTGGCCGCAATTTAGTTCTTTTATTTGCAAGTACAGATACATTTATCCAGAGATTAAGATGTTTTACCCACTGAAGGTTTAACGATATCATGCGAGGGGTATAGACGGAAAGTCCTAACAATTACAGAAACTTAGAGACATTTCTGTTCTTCACAATGATGAATAATACTGTGGACTCTTGTGATTTATTTTCTTTTGAAAACATCCAATAGAGAGAGAGGGTTATGATATTGAATTTGACAAAGTTTTTGTCACAGATAAATCACAATTATCCCCTTAAGTTAGTTGTTTGACGAAATAGAAATACTCTTGTTAAAAGAGAATAAGATAAAATGGTCCAGAATCAGGCCTGTGTTTCAGTCTGTTGCTCCTCCTGGGAGCCTTTTCTTCTGTTCTTAAGTTTTGCAGCAAGCTATGTTTGAACCATTGTATTCCATAGATAGTAATGGTTATCCTTGGAGGTTTTGTTTATTTTTGCTACTGCCTTCTGCTCGCGAGGGTCGGAACTCTCAGCTTTGCATGTAATTCGCCTTATCTTTTCTTCATGCTCATAAAGGCGGTCCTTTGTATTAAGTTAGGTTCCTTTCAGGGAATTGTTGTTCCCTTCACTTTGTCGTAGTTCTTCTTTCTGAAGACGTCTTGTTGCACAACTTTGGTGGTTGTGCATGCTTTTTACAATTTTTTTTTTTTTTAAGGATTTCTCCCCGTCTTTTGCCCTGTTTGTTTCTCTGGGAAATGTAAAGGTCAGAAAGCATTCTGTGACTCTCTCTTTCACTCTGGTTGAGAAGTCTAATTGGTTTGTTTATGAGACTGCTGTGCAGCAGTCTCCTGAGAGAATTGCAGCTCTTTTCTCTAGGGCTGTTTCTTCTGGGTTTTCAAAAGAAGCTTCTGTGGAATGGAATTGCAACTTAGTCTTCTCTGCATCCCCTATCAACAATTTTACAAATTGGATTCTTTTGCCTCAACTGAGGTTCTTTCGGGAGGAAAGGTTCTTCAAGCAGTGGTGCCTTCTGTTTAGGTTACCTCTCTTGTCCCTCCCTAATCATCTGTGTCCCTCTAGCTTTGGTATTGATTCCCAATAGTAATTGATGATTCAGTGGACTACCCGTGTCTTAAGAAAGAAAACAAAATTTTATGCTTACCTGATAAATTTCTCTTCTTTTTTGACACAGTGATCCAGCGGCCCTCCCTGTTTTTCAGACAGTGTTTTTTTGTTTTATATATATATATATATAAGATATATATATATATAGATATATATATATATATAGATATATATATATAGATATATATATATATAGATTATTATATATATATATATATATATAGATATATCTATATAGTCTATATATATATATATATATATATATCTATATATATCCTAGATATATCTATATATATATATATATATCTATATATATATATATCTATATATATATATATCTATATCTATATATATCTCAGGCACCTCTTGCAACCTCGTGTTATTTCCTTTCTCTCTTTCCTTCGGTCGAATGACTGGGGGATTGTGGTAAGGGAAGTGATACTTAACAGCTTTGTTTGTTTGCTCTTTGCCTCCTCCTGCTGGCCAGGAGTGATATTCCCCAGCAGTAATTGATGATTCTGTGGACTCACCGTGTCAAGAAATAAATAAATTGATCATGTAAGCATAAATTTTGTTTTATCCTTCCTGTAATATAGTGACTTCCAATTATGGCTCCTTCATTTGTATTCCACATGGTCTTACACAATATGAAATTGTTATTGAACAAATGTACTATGTACAACCTGCAAATGAAATCATACTCACTGTTGTCTGATCAACCCATTTAATGCATTTTAAATCTGCAGTAAATTATTTTGATTGATATAGAATATAATCAAAATGTGTGTGGGTGTGAACTGCAAACAGTTTAGTCTGTATATGTGTGTGGGTTGTCATATGCCTGGCGTTTTGTTTCTTTCCTATTTAGACGTCGATGAAGCACTGGTTTCAGCAACAATTTTACTGCAGTTTCTCATTGGTGTATATGTTGTAAAAACTAATAACATACAATTATTGCAGTAATGACGTATGTTGATCCCTTTTAAAAAGAAATGTTCAAATAAAATGGTTTCCCATTGTTTCATCGTCTTGTATATGGTTGTTTAGGACAGTTTTTTTTTTTTTTTTTTTTTTAATTAAACTGTTATAAAATATATATTAAGGGAAAATTCTATTCTACTCTGATTTCTTAAATCTTTTAAATTGTGCTTTACTGACTATTTGCTTAAAGGGACATAAAAGTGCATAAATAAAATTATCTTATGTTGCAGCACTTTATTATTGCACAGTTGGTTGCATATAACTATGTTATTAACCTTTGTAAAAGGGATTAAACACATATATCAAAGTCAGCTCCAAAGCAGGTATGCATTACTGGGAGCTAACTGAACACATCTGTTGCACTACCAATGACTAACACGCAAATGTGTATAGGCCACCAGGGGCGGCAACTACCATTGGTGGGGGGGGGGGGGGGGGGGCATAGAAGAGTCAGTTTATAAAATAGGCTTGTGCAGAATGTGTACAATCCTAATACAGGTGAGCCTTTTATTAGTGCAGGTTGCAGGTGTAAGCTAATTATCTATCTATCTATCCTCAAAATCATTATACAGAGTTACCTTTTGGGGGCGCTCTGTTGCGTAGGTCCACTACTTGATAGCCCACCATCACCAGCTATATCCCCGTAGTGCATTAGTCCATGCTGAACATATGACATACAGTGCTACGGGGTCTGTATCTCCCGGAAAGGCATTAAACATGTGGGTAAGACACCTAGAAAGCTAAGGCCATGAGACACAATTTACTAGCTCTGATTTATCACAGCACACAGGTTTTCATTAGAATATTCATTTTCTTATCGGGGTTTGGTGTTTTTGCTTTTTCAGAGGGTTTAATCTGTGAGATGTTGTTCCATAGCCTGTGCTCAGTATCTATGAACCCGGGGGCCTTTTAGTAGTCTTAAGCTCTGTTTAATGTAATGGGCTCATGTTTTTTCCAAGCAGAGGCAGCTTCAGTACAAGCTGAGTCTGTGAAGAGAGAGAACATTATTTCACGGTGTTTGCTCATTGTAAACAGATGTAAAACACAAAACTACTAGATTTTTTGATAGAACTGCATGTAAATCCTTCAAGTCTGTGAAGCACACAGTGTGGTATTTGAATGAGTTGAGTGATAGATTAGTCATTAGCTTGTGTAAGTAGCCATGAAATGTCTAAACTCATGTATAATGAATATGCACTACTGCCGTCCTATTACAACCATGGCTGCCAAACAGTGCAGTAACTTGCATTGCTTTGTAATGCAACACAGCCCTCATTGGCAATCGGGAGGTTAAAGGGACATTCAAATGCAAAAAGCTATATCCACTAATTTGTTGGAGCATGTGATGTAATATTTGAATTACAAAGGACTCACTAGATAACTGTTTTTTTATATAAGCCCTGCAAAGCGATTAAACACACAGGTTAAAGGGCTATGAAACCCAAAATTTTTCTTTCATTATTCAGATAGATTCTAACAAAAAAGATTTCCAATTTACTTCTATGATCAATTTTGCTTTTTTTCCTCTTGCTATTGTTTGTTCAAGATCAGCAACGCACCTATATGTGCAGCCACCAATTGGCAACTAGCTCCCAGTAATGCACTGCTGCTCCTGAGCCTACCTAGGTATTCTGTTCAACAAAGGATACTAAGAGAACAAAGCAAATACAATAATAGAGATATATTGGAAAGCTGTTTTTAAATGCATGCTTTATCTGAACCGTAAAAGGAACACCATAGCTAGGGTCATGTTTGCATTACAGGGAGTGCAGAATTATTAGGCAAATGAGTATTTTTGACCACATCATCCTCTTTATGCATGTTGTCTTACTCCAAGCTGTATAGGCTCGAAAGCCTACTACCAATTAAGCATATTAGGTGATGTGCATCTCTGTAATGAGAAGGGGTGTGGTCTAATGACATCAACACCCTATATCAGGTGTGCATAATTATTAGGCAACTTCCTTTCCTTTGGCAAAATGGGTCAAAAGAAGGACTTGACAGGCACAGAAAAAGTCAAAAATAGTGAGATATCTTGCAGAGGGAAGCAGCACTCTTAAAATGCAAAGTCTTCTGAAGCGTGATCATCGAACAATCAAGCGTTTCATTCAAAATAGTCAACACGGTCGCAAGAAGGCGTGTGGAAAAAACCAAGGCGCAATATAACTGCCCATGAACTGAGAAAAGTCAAGCGTGCAGCTGCCAAGGTGCCACTTGCCACCAGTTTGGCCATATTTCAGAGCTGCAACATCACGGGAGTGCCCAAAAGCATAAGGTGTGCAATACTCAGAGACATGTGCAAGTAGTGATGGGTGTGGGGAGCGCTCTAAAAGAGCTGTGAGTATAAACTATGATTTGAAGTGTGTATACACTGTGATAGAAATGTGTATGGATTTACCAAATATAATTTCTTTGAATAAATATAATTACTTTGAATCATAAATTTTTGTGTGGTTCTGGTGGTTATGTAGTGTCTCTCCAAAAAATGTGAACAAATAAACAAACAAAAACAAAACGTTGATTCTTAAAATTCTTCAAGGACAAATTTTATAAAATCCTTCTATTTATTCAAAATGTGTATGCTCGGTGTATTATCACTGTACCTTTAAATAAATTGATGTGCCTCTAAATAAAATTGATACACAAATTGTGCTTCAAAATGGATAGACAAACAAATCGTTATGAATTTGAAACGTGATGAATTTAAAACGTGATGAATTTAAATGAATAAACAAACAAATCGTGATGAAAAAAAATGACTTAACTTCTAGATGAATAAACAAACAAATCGTGATAAATTTAAAAAACTTTACTAAGATAAAAAACAGTATAAGATCGTTTCAATCGTATTTTATGGTTATGCCATACAATGAATCTGTTTAGAGCATGTGGGGGTACATCTTTATCGTAAAACAATGCTAAAGTTCGGATTTTTAATCCTTATGGTGGGAAGTTCGGATTTGTAATCCTTATGGTTTTCTTAAGTTGTGGCCACAACCAATTTTAAAACAGTTAAAATCCAAATATAGTACTGTGCTGTTGTTAATTTTGCAGTTTATTCTCCCCCTAACCGGACCTCTGATATTCCTTACCTCCGTGTTTTCTTTGTATTACCTTGGGTTCTGGGAAGAGTGCTTTTTGTAAGTAGGTCGAGTTCTCCAAGCGGCTTTGCCGCTGTTTTGAATTTCCTCCGCAACTACTTCCTACCCTGATGTGCGTGTGACGTTGACGTTGTACACGGGAGGACCAATCAGGCAACCGGATCGTGGGGGGGAGTGTTTCTTGTTACTGGAGCCGAATCTTTCCACACTCGATGTCAGGTTTTCTACGCGTTTCAGCGCCGTAACTTGCGCCTTTATCAAGACTGTATAATCTGGTGTGTCTTTTAGGCTCCTATATAGTCCTGTTGAGGTTAGGATACTCCCCCTAATTAATGCTCTAATATGTTCCGGTTTATAAATTATCATTTCTTAGCCTTATTCATTTTCTTTCAATGGCAGAACTCCTCAATTTATTTCTAGAAGACATAAATTATAAACACTTGGGGTTTAAGTTTTACCCATGAATATAGTAAAAACAAATATACATTTTTTAGATGTTCAAATAAATATTATAAATAACACCATCACAACAGAAACATATTTCAAACCTACAGATACAAATAGTTACATACATCCGGATAGCTGTCATTTGGAAAGATGGATCAACAATACACCTAAAGGCCAGTTCTATAGGATAAGAAAAAACTGTACAGATGAAAATACATTCAGAAACAAGCGAACACTTTGGAAAGGAAATTTAAAGAGAAAGGATATAAAGATAAAATAATACAAGAAGCCAAAATCAAGCAATAAATAAAGATAGAACAGAATTATTAAAATATACAAATAAGAACAAAAACTTATCACATAACCAAATATCATTCATTACAGAATACAGTGAAGATCATAAGATTATAAAAAGATTCTAGATAAACACTGGCACATATTAGAAAAGATCCACTACTAACTGACATTGTAAAATCACGACCTACACTAATATTCAGGAAGACAAATAATCTGGGAAGTATACTGGCACCCAGTCAATTTAACAAATCATCTAAAACCAAGAGACCAAGACCTATATGGAAATGCTCTGCAAGGTTTTTTTCCTTGCACAAGCTGTAAAGCGTGCAAATATGGTAAAAAAAAGTAAAGTAGTAATATCCTCCAATAACAACTATAAATACCCCATAAGAGACACCATTAGGTGTTCAGATACAAATGTAATTTATTAATCCAATGCAAATGCAAATTACAATACTTAGGGCAAACGAGTAGACCGTTACATGATAGAATAAGAGAACATCTATCCAACATTAAAAGAGGTAATTGCAAACATCTATTATCTAAACATTTCACAGAAAAACATCAAAAAAAACCAATAGGATTCACATACTGGGGTATAAAAAAGATACATAATAACAGAGGAGGTAATATGGAAAAATATGTTAACTATTAAAGGAAGCTGAACTCATATTCAAATTCAATACTCTCACACCATATGGCCTCAATGCAGAGCTTAACTTGAATCCTTTCTTGTGAGTGCAGCGAAAAACAGTGAACAGTATTGCCATAACAAAAGTACAATAGTGTACTGATTACCCGATAGAAAATAACCATTATTTGATGGCACATATCCTCATACTTATTTGAATATGACAACAATTGAATTAACACACCACAGTCTCCCTTCACATTTTCACTAAACATCACTTTTCACTCACATGTTTTATTTATTTCATTTATTTATTTATTTTATTTTCAATAAATATAATTCAGTATAAATGTGTTTAACAACATTAGTTGTATACAAAGAATCTGCCATTGAAAGAAAATGAATAAGGCTAAGAAATGATAATTTATAAACCGGAACATATTAGAGCATTAATTAGGGGGGAGTATCCTAACCTCAACAGGACTATATAGGAGCCTAAAAAGACACACCAGATATACAGTCTTGATAAAGGCGCAAGTTACGGCGCTGAAACGCGTAGAAAACCTGACATCGAGTGTGGAAAGATTGGCTCCAGTACAAGAAACACTCCCCCCACGATCCGGTTGCCTGATTGGTCCTCCGTGTACAACGTCAACGTCACACGCACATCAGGGTAGGAAGTAGTTGCGGAGGAAATTCAAACAGCGGCAAAGCCGCTTGGAGAACTCGACCTACTTACAAAAAGCACTCTTCCCAGAAACCCAAGGTAATACAAAGAAAACACGGAGGTAAGGAATATCAGAGGTCCGGTTAGGGGGAGAATAAACTGCAAAATTAACAACAGCACAGTACTATATTTGGATTTTAACTGTTTTAAAATTGGTTGTGGCCACAACTTAAGAAAACCATAAGGATTACAAATCCGAACTTCCACCATAAGGATTAAAAATCCGAACTTTTAGCATTGTTTTACGATAAAGATGTACCCCCACATGCTCTAAAACAGATTCATTGTATGGCATAACCATAAAATACGATTGAAAACGATCTTATACTGTTTTTTATCTTAGTAAAGTTTTTTTAAATTTATCACGATTTGTTTGTTTATTCATCTAGAAGTTACGTCATTTTTTTTCATCACGATTTGTTTGTTTATTCATTTAAATTCATCACGTTTTAAATTCATCACGTTTCAAATTCATAACGATTTGTTTGTCTATCCATTTTGAAGCACAATTTGTGTATCAATTTTATTTAGAGGCACATCAATTTATTTAAAGGTACAGTGATAATACACCGAGCATACACATTTTGAATAAATAGAAGGATTTTATAAAATTGTCCTTGAAGAATTTTAAGAATCAACGTTTTGTTTTTGTTTGTTTATTTGTTCCACATTTTTTGGAGAGACACTACATAACACCAGAACCACACAAAAATTTATGATTCAAAGTAATTATATTTATTCAAAGAAATTATATTTGGTAAATCCATACACATTCTATCACAGTGTTATACACACTTCAAATCATAGTTTATACTCACAGCTCTTTTAGAGCGCTCCCCACACCCATCACTACTTGCAACATTTCTATACATCTGATATTGGGAGCATATCAGATTTGGGGAAGCTAGTTGAGTCCTATCTACGTATCACTCCACACTTTCCTTTTCTTGCAATACTCAGAGACATGGCCAAGGTAAGAAAGGCTGAAAGACGACCACCACTGAACAAGACACACAAGCTGAAACGTCAAGACTGGGCCAAGAAATATCTCAAGACTGATTTTTCTAAGGTTTTATGACTGATGAAATGAGAGTGAGTCTTGATGGGCCAGATGGATGGCCCGTGGCTGGATTGGTAAAGGGCAGAGAGCTCCAGTCCGACTCAGACGCCAGCAAGGTGGAGGTGGAGTACTGGTTTGGGCTGGTATCATCAAAGATGAGCTTGTGGGGCCTTTTCGGGTTGAGGATGGAGTCAAGCTCAACTCCCAGTCCTACTGCCAGTTTCTGGAAGACACCTTCTTCAAGCAGTGGTACAGGAAGAAGTCTGGCATCCTTCAAGAAAGAACATGATTTTCATGCAGGACAATGCTCCATCACACGCCTCCAAGTACTCCACAGCGTGGCTGGCAAGAAGGGTATAAAAGAAGAAAATCTAATGACATGGCCTCCTTGTTCACCTGATCTGAACCCCATTGAGAACCTGTGGTCCATCATCAAATGTGAGATTTACAAGGAGGGAAAACAGTACACCTCTCTGAACAGTGTCTGGGAGGCTGTGGTTGCTGCTGCACGCAATGTTGATGGTGAACAGATCAAAACACTGACAGAATCCATGGATGGGCAGGGCTTTTGAGTGTCCTTGCAAAGAAAGGTGGCTTATATTGGGTCACTGATTTGTTTTTGTTTTGTTTTTGAATGTCAGAAATGTATATTTGTGAATGTTGAGATGTTATATTGGTTTCACTGGTAAAAAATAAATAATTGAAATGGGTATATATTTGTTTTTTGTTAAGTTGCCTAATAATTATGCACAGTAATAGTCAACTGCACACACAGATATCCCCCTTAAAATAGCTAAAACTAAAAACAAACTAAAAATTACTCTCCAAAACTATCAGCTTTGATATTAATGAGTTTTTTTGGGGTTAATTGAGAACATGGTTGTTGTTTCAATAATAAAATTAATCCTCAAAAATACAACTTGCCTAATAATTCTGCACTCCCTGTATTTGCCACATCAGTGGGCGGCTTGTATTACAGAAGGTTTATAGTGACAGCAGCAGGGGGAGCCAGGTGTTTTTATTAAATGAAGAAGAAGCTTACAAACTTCAATATTCTTTTTGAAGAGAATGTTTTAATAAAGGACACTTTTGTAGCATTTTATATTTGTTTTTCATCACAGACTGACCACCTCTCTTATACAATATCACGATTATAATAATAAAATATGAATGTACACACACACACACACACACAGGGGGGGTACATATGGCAAGCAGCAATCCGCTGGCGGAATTAAATATTGCCCACAAGCGCTATTTTGCACTCGTGTGCAATCCCGACATGTACCCGCGCACAGCTAATCACGTGTGGGCAGGAGCTGTCAAACTACCCGGTCAGATGAGAACAGGGAGATTAAAATTCTCCACCTGAGAGGTGGAGAAGACGGTAGGGAAGCAACGATCTGATGACGGCTGCTTGATAAATACTGACTGCAGATTCTCTTGTGAGAACCTGCAGTCATAGGGGGAGGAGAAGGCTTTATAAATTGAGCCTTATATGTTAGGTAAATGTGAAAGGCCCCCTATGTCTAAGCACATATGGAGCAGAAAGTGAGGGGGGCTAAGGAGTTATGTGCATTTCTGGCAGCCAAAGAAGTAAAATGCTACCTACCATCATACGCAGTCATTGACAGGTAGACCAGTATTTTTTTGTAGTACAGCTGGCAACTCTAGCAGGATCTGATTGGAATACTGGGATTAAAGGGGTAACCCCTGGTTGGGCCAGCTCATTCTTTCCTCTTTTTGAGAAAATACAAGTATGTTGGGTAATACTGATGACTACGAATCAGCTGCTAATCTGTTAGGGAGGTAATGGTCCAAAATGAGATGCACAAAAGTATATTTCATTTTTGAACAAACCTAATTTTAACTACATATCCTATTAGCAATAATGATTTTAGCAAATGCTATCACTGCTTCACTGTGCACAGGGCAGTTGTTTTACATCATCGCCAAACTGATCTGCTCTACTGCTGGCTTGGTGTGCAGATGCTGAGTATATATACAGACATACTTGTGCACAGTAATAGCTATCTAAGGAACTCAGTGATTTTGTACCAAGCCTTTTTTTCTTAATTAACCCTGCAGGTGATTAATGCAACAGTACCCATCTCTCCCTCCTACTCTTCCTCTCCATTCACTTTTTCTCTCTGTATCGCACTCTCCTCCCCCATTCTACTCTCCCATTGGGATGATGATCTAGGATACAAAAACTCCTAAAATAGATCTTGCCCACAGACTGTTCAGCCTGCACTCGTTGACCACCCCAGACTCTGCCCTCCTATGTTTTGGATTTTGGATCCCTCACCATTCTTTGTAAATTACATGTAAATCAGGGCGTGCCAAGTACAAATACACACACAATAAATAAATATATATTATATTTTATATATATATATATATATATATATTATATATATATATATATATATATATATATGTATGTATATGTATATATAATATATATATATATTTATGTATATAATTATATTATTTCCCTGACTCGTACAAGAATATGTTTCAGGCTCATCTATACTCTGGTTGCTTCCTACCCTTTAGATACATTTTCCCAAAATTACGTAATTAAGTATTTGCCCATAAACAACCATTTTGTTCTGGCTTAACTTATTGTAAATAAAAATTTAAGGTGAAAGCCTTTTCCCTTGTGGTGGTATCACCTGTGTGGTCAAAGCAACAGGTAGTCTACTAATGAATGGTGCATCATATACTTTGTCTTTACTTGTAAAATATTTTCCAAGGAGGCCAAGGGCACTATGTGCTTATTGTGACTGCATTGTGTGTTTGGCTTCTAGGTCAGATATGTTGCTGCTTTTTGCTTGAATCAGCTTATTCTCCTAATTGGGCCATAATAACACTGTTTGTTGCTGTTCTCACCTTTTTATTTACGTACTGTAGCTGCACATAGAAATGTATTGTTTTGATATCTGAAATCATTTTTTCCAGCTAGTTTAACCTAGCTATAATTCATATTTTTCTATACAATAACCAGAAACTGCACTAAATAAAATTAGACCATGTAACAGACTTTGGTGTATTAATAATATTAAAAAATTTAAGATATAGAGGATATTACAATGCACGTAAAAGAACAGTCTAGTCAAAATTAAACTTTCATGATTCAGATAGAGCATGCAATTTTAAGCAACTTTCTAATTGGCTCCTATTATCAATTTTTCTTCTTTCTCTTGGTATCTTTATTTAAATGCGTAAGCACAGGAGCGGCCCATTTTTGGTTCAGCACCTAGGTAGCGCTTGCTTGATTGGTGGCTACATTTAGACACCAATCAGAAAGAGCAACCCAGGTGCTGAACCAAAAATGGGCCGGCTCCTGTGCTTACATTCTTGCTTTTTCAAATAAAGATACCAAGAGAAAGAAGAAAAAAATGATAATAGGAGTAAATTAGAAAGTTGCTTAAAAGTGCATGCACTATCTTAATCATGAAAGTTTAATTTTGACTAAACTATTTCTTTTAAGTCTCTTTAATGTCTACAAAGAGATGAATACATCATACAATAAGTAATTATCCACCTTTGCTGTGGGGATATGTCCACTTTTTTGCTCTGTTTTGGAATTATACAGCACAGACTTCTTCATAGGAAAATATAAAGCTGGATTGAGTTGCAAAGCTTAAATGGCTATTAAACATTGCTTCTTTGGTCAAATATGTTAAATAAAAGTAAACATATAAAAATTAACAACTTGTATAAAATAAAAAAAAAACGGCAAACAACTTATTTGATTTCTTGAAAAATGAGAACTTAGAAATTCTCAGTGTAGCCCCAGTGTGATAAATGTGGAGAATTTTGAAAACCTAAGTTTTCATTCTGTCAGTTCTGGGCATGAGCCCATCTGACTCCCTGTTATCTAGTCTATTCACTAGTCTAGAGGTTTTATGACATCAGGCTAAGATAAACCTTCCTGCAAAGGCCTCCTCCTCCTTGTAGGGCTGTGACAGGAAGCACAAATGTGGTGTAAAAGGTAAAATCTATTTCAATAGATGAATAATACATATGGCAATGCTTTCCTATTAAAGGGACATGAAACACTAAAAGATGTATATCATAATCAGATAGAGCATGCATTATAAAATAACTTTCCAATTGACCTCTTATCTAATTTGCTTTGGTCACTTGGTATCCTTTGTTGAAATACATACATATGTAGGCTCACAAGCTGGGAACTAGCTGGTGATTGGTAGCTGCATATTTATGCCTCTTGTGATTGGCTTACTTATGGGTTCAGCTAGCTCCCAGTCATGCATTGCTGCTACTTCCAGAAAGGATATCAAGAGAATGGAACAACATTGATAATCAAAGAAAATTGGAAAGTTGCTTACAAATATATGCTCTTTCTGAATCATGAGAGTAACATTTTGCGTTTCACATCCCTTTTAAGTTTAAGCAATTGTTTAGTGTTTTTTATTTTTAATACAACAATGAAAATGAATGTTTAACCATCCCATTAAAGAGACTTGGCCTCTAACCTTGGACTTTGTATACAGATGAAAGCCCTTAGACCTGTGGAGTGTCAGGAACTGTTGAGGCTATCCTTAGGATTTTCAGACTTGTATGTTGAATATATTTTATATCCACAGCAATGCATTGACAGTTGTTTTTTTTACAGAACTTGGTGGATTGGCTGTGAGCTTGATTGTGGAATAAAAATGTATTTTTTATTGGATATCAAAGATAATAAGCCAATGAGGATGAGTGCCATGCTTTTACCTTTGTGCTGGAAATATTTGATGTCCTTACCTGTGTCTTATTGTGTCTCACCTGATTAGATAGAGCTCAGGTTCTAGTTGTCCTCTTGGTGATGTGGCAGTTGAAGGTTAGTCAATTTTTCTGTCATTCTTCGCATGAAATTGTGTGTGGTCATTGGTATGAAGCTTAATGGACCTTCAGGGATCAAGTAATGTTTCTTGAACAGTTGATTTGGCTATGGCTTTCCTTAGACATTTAACCCTGCCTTGTTCCTGGATATGTGTATGCACAGTAGCCAGTCACGTTTAAGTTGTATATATACACAATATTACTCAGTCTGGTGTATTTAGATTTTTGGAACTCCACTTCCTATTGAACTATCAACAATTTTATCTTATACTTTGCTCATATCTGAAGTCCAGGGATGCATAGATATATCATGTGCTTGTATTAGACCACCAGGGTTATTTATAATGATATTAATAAATTAAAATGTTTGGAGAGCTTAGTAGTGGTATGGCATCATATCATGGAACATTCTTCTCAACATTCTCTCCCCCCCCCCCCCCCGTTTAAAGGGACAGTAAATACCTTGAGATTTTAGTATAAAATGTTACGTTATGTGTAGTGAAATAACTTTGCAATATATTTCTCCAACATAGGTGTGTCCGGTCCACGGCGTCATCCTTACTTGTGGGATATTCTCTTCCCCCAACAGGAAATGGCAAAGAGCCCAGCAAAGCTGGTCACATGATCCCTCCTAGGCTCCGCCTACCCCAGTCATTCTCTTTGCCGTTGTACAGGCAACATCTCCACGGAGATGGCTTAGAGTTTTTTAGTGTTTAACTGTAGTTTTTATTATTCAATCAAGAGTTTGTTATTTTAAAATAGTGCTGGTATGTACTATTTACTCTGAAACAGAAAAGGGATGAAGATTTCTGTTTGTATGAGGAAAATGATTTTAGCAACCGTTACTAAAATCCATGGCTGTTCCACACAGGACTGTTGAGAGGAATTAACTTCAGTTGGGGGGAACAGTGAGCAGTCTTTTGCTGCTTGAGGTATGACACATTCTAACAAGACGATGTAATGCTGGAAGCTGTCATTTTCCCTATGGGATCCGGTAAGCCATTTTTATTCAGACAGTAAATAAGGGCTTCACAAGGGCTTATTAAGACTGTAGACATTTTCTGGGCTAAATCGATCATATTTACACATATTTAGCCTTGAGGAATCATTTAATCTGGGTATTTTTTGTAAAATAATATCGGCAGGCACTGTTTTAGACACCTTATTCTATAGGGGCTTTCCCTAATCATAGTCAGAGCCTCATTTTCGCGCCGGTATGGCGCACTTGTTTTTGAGAACAGCATGACATGCAGCTGCATGTGTGTGGAGCTCTGATACATAGAAAAGTCTTTCTGAAGGCATCATTTGGTATCGTTTTCCCCTTTGGGCTTGGTTGGGTCTCAGCAAAGCAGATTCCAGGGACTGTAAAGGGGTTAAAGATAAAAACGGCTCCGGTTCCGTTATTTTAAGGGTTAAAGCTTCCAAATTTGGTGTGCAATACTTTTAAGGCTTTAAGACACTGTGGTGAAATTTTGGTGAATTTTGAACAATTCCTTCATACTTTTTCGCAATTGCAGTAATAAAGTGTGTTCAGTTTAAAATTTAAAGTGACAGTAACGGTTTTATTTTAAAACGTTTTTTGTGCTTTGTTATCAAGTTTATGCCTGTTTAACATGTCTGAACTACCAGATAGATTGTGTTCTGACTGTGGGGAAGCCAAGGTTCCTTCTCATTTAAATAGATGTGATTTATGTCATAAAAAATTTAGTAAAAATGATGCCCAAGATGATTCCTCAAGTGAGGGGAGTAAGCATGGTACTGCATCATCCCCTCCTTCGTCTACACCAGTCTTGCCCATACAGGAGGCCCCTAGTACATCTAGCGCGCCAATACTCCTTACTATGCAACAATTAACGGCTGTAATGGATAATTCTATCAAAAACATTTTAGCCAATATGCCCACTTATCAGCGAAAGCGCGACTGCTCTGTTTTAGAAAATACTGAAGAGCATGAGGACGCTGATGATATTGTTTCTGAAGGGCCCCTACACCAGTCTGAGGGGGCCAGGGAGGTTTTGTCTGAGGGAGAAATTTCAGATTCAGGAAAAATTTCTCAACAAGCTGAACCTGATGTGATTACTTTTAAATTTAAGTTGGAACATCTCCGCGCTCTGCTTAAGGAGGTGTTATCCAATTTGGATGATTGTGATTATCTGGTCATTCCAGAAACACTATGTAAAATGGACAAGTTCCTAGAGGCCCCGGGGCCCCCCCGAAGCTTTTCCTATACCCAAGCGGGTGGCGTACATTGTTAATAAAGAATGGGACAGGCCCGGTATACCTTTCGTACCTCCCCCCATATTTCAAAAATTGTTTCCTATAGTCGACCCCAGAAAGGACTTATGGCAGACAGTCCCCAAGGTCGAGGGGGCGGTTTCTACTCTAAACAAGCGCACCACTATACCCATAGAAGATAGTTGTGCTTTCCAAGATCCTATGGATAAAAAATTAGAAGGTTTGCTAAAAAAGATGTTTGTTCAGCAAGGTTACCTTCTACAACCAATTGCATGCATTGTCCCTGTCACTACAGCCGCGTGTTTCTGGTTCGATGAGCAAGAAAAGGCGATTATTAGTAATTCTTCTTCTTATGAGGAGATTATGGACAGAATTCGTGCTCTTAAATTGGCTAATTCTTTCACCCTAGACGCCACCTTGCAATTGGCTAGGTTAGCGGCGAAAAATTCTGGGTTTGCTATTGTGGCGCGCAGAGCGCTTTGGTTAAAATCTTGGTCAGCGGATGCGTCTTCCAAGAACAAATTGCTCGACATTCCTTTCAAGGGGAAAACACTGTTTGGCCCTGACTTGAAAGAGATTATCTCTGATATCACTGGGGGCAAGGGCCACGCCCTTCCTCAGGATAGGTCTTTCAAGGCCAAAAATAAACCTAATTTTCGTCCCTTTCGCAGAAACGGACCAGCCCCAAGTGCTACGTCCTCTAAGCAGGAGGGTAATACTTCTCAAGCCAATCCAGCCTGGAGACCAATGCAAGGCTGGAACAAAGGAAAGCAGGCCAAGAACCCTGCCACTGCTCCCAAGACAGCATGAGATGCGGGCCCCCGATCCGGGACCGGATTTGGTGGGGGGCAGACTCTCTCTCTTCACTCAGGCTTGGGCAAGAGATGTTCTGGATCCTTGGGCGCTAGAAATAGTCTCCCAAGGTTATCTTCTGGAAGTGATTCATCCTGTTCCATTAAAAGAACGAGGGATGGGGTTCTACTCCAATCTGTTGGTAGTTCCCAAAAAAAGAGGGAACGTTCAGACCAATCTTAGATCTCAAGATCCTAAACAAGTTTCTCAAGGTTCCATCGTCCAAAATGGAAACCATTCGAACAATCCTTCCATCCAGGAAGGTCAATTCTTGACCACGGTGGATTTAAAGGATGCGTATCTACATATTCCTGTCCACAAGGAACATCATCGGTTCCTAAGGTTCGCATTCCTGGACAAGCATTACCAGTTCGTGGCGCTTCCTTTCGGATTAGCCACTGCTCCAAGGATTTTCACAAAGGTACTAGGGTCCCTTCTGGCGGTGCTAAGACCAAGGGGCATTGCTGTAGTACCTTACTTGGACGACATTCTGATTCAAGCGTCGTCCCTTCCTCAAGCAAAGGCTCACACGGACATAGTCCTGGCCTTTCTCAGATCTCACGAATGGAAAGTGAACGTGGAAAAGAGTTCTCTATCTCCGTCGACAAGAGTTCCCTTCTTGGGAACAATAATAGACTCCTTAGAAATGAGGATTTTTCTGACAGAGACCAGAAAAACAAAACTTCTAAACTCTTGTCGGATACTTCATTCCGTTCCTCTTCCTTCCATAGCGCAGTGCATGGAAGTGATAGGTTTGATGGTAGCGGCAATGGACATAGTTCCTTTTGCGCGCATTCATCTGAGACCATTACAACTGTGTATGCTCAGTCAGTGGAATGGGGACTATACAGACTTGTCTCCGAAGATACAAGTAAATTAGAGGACCAGAGACTCACTCCGTTGGTGGCTGTCCATGGACAACCTGTCACAAGGGGTGATCTACCGCAGACCAGAGGGGTCATTGTCACGACCGACGCCAGTCTGATGGGCTGGGGCGCGGTCTGGGGATCCCTGAAAGCTCAGGGTCTTTGGTCTCGGGAAGAATCTCTTCTACCGATAAATATTCTGGAACTGAGAGCGATATTCAATGCTCTCAAGGCTTGGCCTCAGCTAGCGAGGGCCAAGTTCATACGGTTTCAATCAGACAACATGACGACTGTTGCGTACATCAACCATCAGGGGGGAACAAGGAGTTCCCTGGCGATGGAAGAAGTGACCAAAATCATTCAATGGGCGGAGACTCGCTCCTGCCACCTGTCTGCAATCCACATCCCAGGAGTGGAAAATTGGGAAGCGGATTTTCTGAGTCGTCAGACATTGCATCCGGGGGAGTGGGAACTCCATCCGGAAATCTTTGCCCAAATCACTCAACTGTGGGGCATTCCAGACATGGATCTGATGGCCTCTCGTCAGAACTTCAAGGTTCCTTGCTACGGGTCCAGATCCAGGGATCCCAAGGCGACTCTAGTAGATGCACTAGTAGCACCTTGGACCTTCAAACTAGCTTATGTGTTCCCACCGTTCCCTCTCATCCCCAGGCTGGTAGCCAGGATCAATCAGGAGAGGGCGTCGGTGATCTTGATAGCTCCTGCGTGGCCACGCAGGATTTGGTATGCAGATCTGGTGAATATGTCTTCGGCTCCACCATGGAAGCTACCTTTGAGACGAGACCTTCTTGTTCAAGGTCCGTTCGAACATCCGAATCTGGTCCCACTCCAGCTGACTGCTTGGAGATTGAACGCTTGATCTTTTCAAAGCGAGGGTTCTCAGATTCTGTTATTGATACTCTTGTTCAGGCCAGAAAGCCTGTAACTAGAAAAATTTACCACAAAATTTGGAAAAAATATATCTGTTGGTGTGAATCTAAAGGATTCCCTTGGGACAAGGTTAAGATTCCTAAGATTCTATCCTTCCTTCGAGAAGGATTGGAAAACGGATTATCTGCAAGTTCCTTGATGGGACAGATTTCTGCCTTGTCTGTGTTACTTCACAAAAAGCTGGCAGCTGTGCCAGATGTTCAAGCCTTTGTTCAGGCTCTGGTTAGAATCAAGCCTGTTTACAAACCTTTGACTCCTCCTTGGAGTCTCAATTTAGTTCTTTCAGTTCTTCAGGGGGTTCCGTTTGAACCCTTACATTCCGTTGATATTAAGTTATTATCTTGGAAAGTTGTGTTTTTGGTTGCAATTTCTTCTGCTAGAAGAGTTTCAGTATTATCTGCTCTGCAGTGTTCTCCTCCTTATCTGGTGTTCCATGCAGATAAGGTGGTTTTACGTACTAAACCTGGTTTTCTTCCAAAAGTTGTTTCTAACAAAAACATTAACCAGGAGATAGTCGTGCCTTCTCTGTGTCCGAAACCAGTTTCGAAGAAGGAACGTTTGTTGCACAATTTGGATGTTGTTCGCGCTCTAAAATTCTATTTAGATGCTACAAAGGATTTTAGACAAACATCTTCCTTGTTTGTTGTTTATTCTGGTAAAAGGAGAGGTCAAAAAGCAACTTCTACCTCTCTCTCTTTTTGGATTAAAAGCATCATCAGATTGGCTTACGAGACTGCCGGACGGCAGCCTCCTGAAAGGATCACAGCTCCTTCCACTAGGGCTGTGGCTTCCACATGGGCCTTCAAGAACGAGGCTTCTGTTGATCAGATATGTAGGGCAGCGACTTGGTCTTCACTGCACACTTTTACCAAATTTTACAAGTTTGATACTTTTGCTTCTTCTGAGGCTATTTTTGGGAGAAAGGTTTTGCAAGCCGTGGTGCCTTCCATTTAGGTGACCTGATTTGCTCCCTCCCTTCATCCGTGTCCTAAAGCTTTGGTATTGGTTCCCACAAGTAAGGATGACGCCGTGGACCGGACACACCTATGTTGGAGAAAACAGAATTTATGTTTACCTGATAAATTACTTTCTCCAACGGTGTGTCCGGTCCACGGCCCGCCCTGGTTTTTTAATCAGGTCTGATAATTTATTTTCTTTAACTACAGTCACCACGGTATCATATGGTTTCTCCTATGCAAATATTCCTCCTTAACGTCGGTCGAATGACTGGGGTAGGCGGAGCCTAGGAGGGATCATGTGACCAGCTTTGCTGGGCTCTTTGCCATTTCCTGTTGGGGAAGAGAATATCCCACAAGTAAGGATGACGCCGTGGACCGGACACACCGTTGGAGAAAGTAATTTATCAGGTAAACATAAATTCTGTTTTTTCATGGTTTATTTTGCCCGGTTTTAATGTAATTTTAGCTCTTAAATTTTAGCAATTTCTTAATCTCAAAACTTGATATGCACCCTGCTGACTTCTCAAGGCTAACCCTGCTACACAAATGTCCCTAATTGGCTTTAGTTGAAAGCAACTCCAAAACCATGTACTTTATACTATCTTTGTGACCGTGGCTAGCCTTGTTTGTCTGTGGACTAAAGCCCAGATTGACTCCTCCAAATAATGTAAACAGTGGGTGTTTGGCTTTCGAAAAATAATTACAATATTGATTTAAATTTGGTTTAAAATGTTAAAATTTAGCTGGAATATTAATATTCTGTACCAACACAACAGAAGTATCTTGTAATTACAAGGGGTTTTTCGTCTCTTTAAATTCTGCTGCGCTGACGGACCTTGGCGCACCTTCACAGTACCCTTTTGTATAAAATCTTAAGGTGTGAGGTTTCATTAATTACATGATATATTTTTAACTAAAAATGGCGTTGGAGCATTTTATTATCTGTGTACCCTTTAAACTTGTGTCTGCCTTTGGGACCATATACCCCTTAGCAGCACTGCACAAATTCAGCGCTAATGTGGTTTGCAAAGGATCATATGTGCAACGTTGCGGAGGTTATTTAATTTCCCACAGGGCGTATACTGAGAGCATGTCATGTCCTATACAGTATGCAAGCTGGGGAAATCCTGCGTTTTCCGCTTCCAATTTCACTCACCTTAATGTTTCAGGCTTAGGTGTTTATATATACACAGACCATCAGAAATAATGCGGTCTCTGCGGTTTAGATCTGTTTTCAATAGAAGATGATGGTTGCCTTTTTTCTTATCTAATGTTACAACCTGCAGAGAATCTGGTTTCTGCAGGAAACAGCAGTTTAGTCCTCTGTGTGTAATCCCTTTATGTACAGTATGTTAATTAGAAATGTATAATTTGGTATCTGCAGTTATAGAAATGGAGAAGGAACCCAGTGCTGATGCATTCAGTCTTCTGAAAAAAAATATATATAATGTACATTAATTGTGTATATAGGAAATATATATCTCTACATTATCTAAATTAGGTTTATTAGCTTGTTCCTTGAACTAAACATTTATCTTTAAAAATGTAGCCAAATCTTTTCTTACTAATGTGTGTTTTTTTTTTAATCAATGCCAATTATATATAAAGTAACTGACTAAAAAATGGCATTGTGTTTTAAGGGACAGATGGCATTACATGACCATATGGTAAAATCTTTTCAGTGTGTTTACGGTAAATCTACAATTAGCCAAATTCATTTCCTCCAAAGTAAAATGGTATAAATCATGTTTTTTTTTTACTAATCTCTATGAACTGGCTGCATTTTTAAAACTGTATCAAATATAATAGAGGTTAATTGTGTATAGTCAGGATTTGTTGTGTTGATAATTCTAAAGCTGGAAACGTAATTGCTCCCTGCAGAATTGAAGTATTACACTATGATATAATGCATTATTGACTATAAATAACCTTTTATAAACTGCATGGCACTTGGAACAAACATGACCTAACTGCTCAGACTGAAGGAGGGGAAGGTTTTGCTCATACTGTATGTTATCTTATCATTTACAGTAGTTAAAATAGTCAGTCAAAATGTAAAGGTAGTACCCAAGTGGTCATGAGACGAGAGAGTTTAGTGCCATATTTTCGCTTTGGGATTATTGCGGTCGCAGACAAAATATTACGATAGTAACTATGTCACCATTGTCATAGTGGTCTTGCCTGTGCGTCACTGTTACAACCAAAAAATACCATTACGGCTATAAACTCAGAGTCAAAATTAAACTTGTATGATTCTGAGAAAACAGTTTAAAAAAAAACCCCACATTTTTTTACTTTATTTATAAAATGTTCCTCTTTATTTTGGTCTCTTTTTTTTATTTATTTATTTTTTTAAACGTCACTATTTTCCATAAATTCATATCTAGATATGATCAAGAATGCAGACATGTCTTGAGAACTATATGAATAGCAAACGCCGTATAGTGCTCAAGACACATGCACACTTCTGACCGCAGTATTCTCTTTGGGTTTAATATCCCTTTAACCCCTTGGTGACCAGACCATTTTTTAATTTCTCTTACAAGATATGACGAGTCCACGGATTTCATCCTTTCTTATGGGATTACGCCTCCTGGTCAGCAGGAAGTGGCAAAGAGCACCACAGCAGAGCTGTATATATATATAGCTCCTCCCTTCCCTCCCACTCCAGTCATTCTCTTTGCCTGTGTTAGGGATAGGAAGAGGTAAAGTGAGGTGTTAGTTTAGATTCTTCAATCAAGAAGTTTTTTTTATTTTAAAATGGTGCCAGTGAGTACTATTTTCTCAGGGAGAAATCGTCAGTCTATAACTTCCCAAGAGGAGTGGAGACATATTTTTATTTTTCTGCCCTGATGTTGATGATCTTAGCAAACGTTATCTAAGATCCATGCTGGTTCCCACAGAGCAGTTGAAGGTAGTGTAAGAAACATCTTCAGTGTGGAGAACCATGTCATGCTACAAGCAGCATTGAGATATGTTCAGTCATTTGTTTCTGGGGAGACTTGATGCATCAGAACAGGGTGACATTATTCCCTATCTGGGGAGGGGTAATCTTTATGCACTATATATATGGAAATGGTGTACCTGGAATTCCCTTTATATTGATTGCCAAATATGTCTAAGGATATCATTTAGGTATATTCAGTGTGGGCTAGACGCTGGGAGATGCGGTTTGCTGGCTAAGGGCTGTCATTGTCATATCATTATAACCGGCCTGAGGGAGTCCAGTTTTTTTTCGCATGAATTTACACTTTGTAATTGAGGTGTATGTAAGAGGGGCACATGGCTTTTAATATTTTATTTGGGAACCGACATGTTTGTTTTTTTACTACCCATGCGGGTCTCAGTAAGGCTAGAGTTACGCCCACGGTGGGCGGGGCCTAATTTCACACGCTCAGCCGCGCAGTATTCATCCGGATCGGTTCGACAGCAAGGTCCTGGGCTCCGGTGGGGCCTAAGTTGTTTTGGCAAACGAAGAGAATTAAGAGCTACTCAAGCAGGATCAGTGTGTTCTGGGGGCAGGTAGGCGCCGCAGCAGAGCTGTGGCGAGGTGCAGGGGCCTGAATTGCTAAAAAGTTGTTATAACTGATAAATTTGATATACAACATATCTAAACAAAGTGGTGCAATATTGTTAAGCTATTTTGGGCACATAAGGACAGTTTTTATTGCTGCAAACGTTGTTTTTGAGATAACAGTAAAATTGTTGCGCTTTTATTATTTAAAGGTGCAGTACACTTTTTAGTTCAAAAATTTTGTCTATGAAATTTGACTTCAGAGCTAAATATTTCAAGTAAAGAACGACTATTATTGCTATTGCTAGTCTAACATGTCTGAACTTGAGGAAACTACTTGTTCTATGTGTTTAGATGCCATTGTGGAACCCCCTCTTACTTTTTGTCCCTCATGTACTGAAAGGGCCTTACAATGTAAAGGGCAGATTTTCTTTAAGGAAAGTGTGTCTAAGGATGCTTCTCAGTCTGAGAATCAGGGTATGCCGCTACTTTCTCCCCAAGCGTCAAAACCTTTAACGCCCACCCAAGTGACGCCGGGTTCTTCAACCGCGTCTACTTCATTTACTCTGCAGGATATGGCTGCAGTTATGTCATCTACCCTTACAGAGGTTTCATCTAAGTTTCCAGTGTTACAGGGCAAACGCAGCAGGGCGGAAGTCAATTTGAATACTGCGATCTCTGATGCTTTGTTGGATATTTCCGATGTACCCTCACAGGGATCTGATTTGGGGGTTAGGGATCTTCTGTCTGAGGGGAAACTTTCTGATTCGGGAAGTGTGTTACCTCAGACGGACTCGGACGTCATGTCCTTTAGATTTAAGCTTGAACACCTCCGCCTGTTGCTTCGGGAGGTTTTAGCGACTCTGGATGACTGTGACTCTATTGCGATACCACCAGAGAAATTGTGTAAGATGGACAAATACTTAGAGGTGCCTGCTTACCTGATGTTTTTCCGGTTCCTAAGAGAATCTCGGAAATTATTACACGGGAATGGGAAAGACCGGGTATCCCGTTCTCACCTTCTCCTAATTTTAAGAAAATGTATCCCATATCTGACACTGTTCGGGACTCTTGGCAAACAGTCCCTAAGGTGGAGGGAGCTATATCTACCCTGGCTAAGCATACAACTATTCCTATTGAGGACAGTTGTGCTTTCAAAGACCCTATGGATAAGAAATTGGAGGGTCTTCTAAAAAAGTTATTTATTCATCAGGGTTTCCTTTTACAACCGACGGCCTGCATTGTACCAGTTACCACTGCGGCGGCTTTCTGGTTTGACGCCTTAGAAGAGTCTCTTAAGACTGAGACTCCTTTAGAGGAAATTTTAGATAGAATTAAGGCTCTTAAGCTGGCTAATTCTTCTATTACGGACGCCGCCTTTCAGATTGTCAAGTTGGCGGCTAAGAATGCCGGATTTGCCATTTTAGAGCATTATGGTTAAAGTCTTGGTCTGCTGATGTGTCATCTAAGTCAAAGTTTTTGGCTATTCCTTTCAAAGGGAAAACCCTATTCGGGCCTGACTTGAAATAAATAATTTCTGACATTACGGGAGGTAAGAGTCATCTCATACCTCAGGATAAAGCAGCTAAACTGAGGGGTAAACAAAATTTAATTTTTGTTCCTTTCGGAACTTCAAAGGAGTCCCCGCTTCTTCTTCTGCTAAACAGGAAGGGAATTTTGCTCAAGCCAAGGCCGTCTGGAGACCCAACCAGGCTTGGAACAAAGGTAAACAACCCAAAAAGCCCACTGCTGGTCCCAAGACAGCATGAAGGGGCAGCCCCCAATCCGGTACCAGATCTAGTAGGGGGCAGACTTTCTCTCTTTACCCAGGCTTGGGTAAGAGATGTTCAGGATCCCTGGACACTGGAAATCGTGTCCCAAGGGTATCAACTGGAATTCAAAAATTCTTTCCAAAGGGGGAGGTTTCTTTTTTCACGATTGTCTGTAGACCAGATAAAAAGAGAGGTGTTCTTACGTTGTGAAAAGACCTCTCTACTATGGGAGTAATTCGTCCCTTTCCAATACTGGAACAGGGGCAGGGATTTTACTCAAATCTTTTCATGGTTCCTAAAAAAGAGGGAACGTTCAGACCCATTTTAGATCTCAAGAGTCTAAACAAGTTTCTCAGAGTCCCATTCTTCAAGATGGAGACTATTCAAACAATTCTACCATTGATCCAGGAGGGTCAATATATGACTACCGTGGACTTGAAGGATGCATATCTTCATATTCCTATCCACAAGGATCATCATCAGTTCCTAAGGTTTGCCTTCCTGGACAAACATTTTCAGTTTGTGGCTCTTCCCTTCGGGTTGGCCACAGCACCCAGGATCTTCACGAAGGTTCTCAGGCCACGGGGTATTGCAGTGGCGCCTTATCTAGACGATATTTTGATTCAGGCGTCGTCTTATCTGACAAAGTCTCATACAGACGTGGTCCTGTCCTTTCTGACGACTCACGGGTGGAAGGTGAATCTAGAAAAGAGTTCACTAATTCCACAAACAAGGGTCCCCTTCTTGGGAACTCTGATAGATTCCATATACATGAAAATTTTCTTGACGGAGGTCAGAAAGTTAAAGATTCTGAATACATGCTGATCCCTTCAGTCCAATCCTCGGCCATCAGTGGCTCAGTGCATGGAGGTAATAGGATTGATGGTGGCGGCAATGGACATCATTTCATTTGCTCGTTTTCATCTCAGACAGCTACAACTGAGCATGCTCAGGCAGTGGAGTGGAGATTATGCAAATTTGTCTCCTCAGATAGATCTGGATCAGGAGACAAGAGACTCTTCTTTGGTGGTTGTCGTCGGATCATCTGTCCCAAGGGACGTGCTTCCACAGTCCCTCATGGGTGATAGTGACAACGGATGCCAGTCTAATAGGTTGGAGTGCAGTCTAGAATTCCCTGAAGGCTCAGGGTGTGTGGACTCGTTCGGAGTCGCTACTTTCAATCAATATTCTGGAATTGAGAGCAATATTCAATGCGCTTCAGGCTTGGCCTCAGTTGGCTTCGGCCAAATTCATCCGTTTTCAGTCGGGCAACATCATGACTGTGGCTTACATCAATCATCAGGGAGGAACAAGGAGCTCCTTAGCGATGACAAAAGTATCCAAGATAATTCAGTGGGCGGAGGCTCACTCTTGTTATCTGTCAGCAATCTACATCCCAGCAGTGGACAACTGGGAAGCGGACTTTTTAAGCAGACAGACGTTTCATCCGGGGGAGTGGGAACTCCATCCGGAGGTCTTTGCCACCCTGGTTCTCAGATGGGGCAGACCGGAATTGGATCTGATGGCGTCTCGTCAGAATGCCAAGCTCCCAAGATACGGATCCAGGTCAAGGGATCCTCAGACCGAACTGATGGATGCCTTGGTCGTTCAATCTAGCTTATGTGTTTATACTGTTTGCTCTCCTTCCCCGGGTGATTGCTCTGATCAAACAGGAGAGGGCTTCAGTAATTCTAATCAAGCCTGTGTTTAGACCAATTGCTCCACCCTGGAGTTTGAATTTAGTTCTTAATGTTCTTCAAGGGGTTCCGTTTGAACCCATGCATTCCATAGATATTAAGTTGTTATCTTGAAAAGTTTTATTTTTGCTATTTCTTCTGCTCGTAGAGTTTCTGAGCTTTCAGCGTTACAATGTGACTCGCCTTATCTTCCATTCTGATAAGGTGGTTTTACGTACCAAACCTGGTTTCCTTCCTAAGGTTGTTTCAAATAAGAATATTAATCAGGAAATTGTGGTTCCTTCATTATGTCCTAATCCTTCTTCTATGAAGGAGCGTCTGTTGCATAACTTGGACGTGGTCCATGCCCTGAAGTTTTACTTGCAGGCGACTAAGGAATTTCGTCAATCATCTTCTTTATTTGTTTTTTTTTTCTGGAAAGCGTAGGGGCCAGAAAGCTACGGCTACCTCTCTTTCTTTTTGGCTGAAGAGTATTATCCGTCTGGCATATGAGACTGCTGGACAGCAGCCTCCTGAAAGAATTACGGCTCATTCTACTAGGGCTGTGACTTCCTCATGGGCATTTAAAAACGATGCTTCTGTTGGACAGATTTGCAAGGCGGCAACTTGGTCGTCTCCTCACACTTTTTCCAAATTTGATACTTTTGCTTTTTCTGAGGTTGTTTTTGGGAGAAAGGTTCTTCAAGCAGTGGTGCCTTCTGTTTAGGTTCCTGTCTTGTCCCTCCCTTTCATCCGTGTCCTATAGATTTGGTATTGTATCCCATAAGTAAGGATGAAATCAGTGGACTCGTCATATCTTGTAAACGAAAAGGAAATTTATGCTTGCCTGATAAATTTATTTCTTTTACGATTTGACAAGTCCACGGCCCCGGCCCACCCTGTCAATTCTAAGACAGGTATTTATTTTTGTTAAACTTCAGTCACCTCTGCACCTTTGGCTTTTCCTTTATCTTCCTAACTTCGGTCGAATGACTGGAGTGGGAGGGAAGGGATGAGCTATATATACAGCTCTGCTGTGGTGCTCTTTGCCACTTCCTGCTGACCAGAAGGCGTAATCCCATAAGTAAGGATGAAATCCGTGGACTCATCATATCGTAAAAGAAATACATCTATCAGGTAAGCATAAATTTCCTTTTTCTTACCATTAAAGGGACACTGAACCCAATTTTTTTGATTCAGATAGAGCAGGCAATTTTTAGCAACTTTCTAATTTACTCTGATTATCAATTTTTCTTCATTCTCTTGCTATCTTTATTTTAAAAAGAATGCATCTAAGCTTTTTTTTGGTTCCGACTCTGGACAGCACTTTTTTATTGGTGGATGAATTTATCCACTAATCTGCAAGAACAACACATTTCAAATAAAAATACCAAGAGAATGAAGAAAATTTGATAATAGGAATAAATTAGAAAGTTGCTTAAAATGTCATACTCTATCTGAATCACGAAAGAAAAAATTTGGGTTCAGTTTTACATTTCTGCATGTTTGTGTTAAGCTGTAATTTTCCTTTTACTCATTTACTCTACCCACACATTATATACCGTTTTTCTCGCATTAAATTGACATTCTAAAGATAACATTATTTTCTTCATATCTTATAATTTACTATAACATTTTTGTTACAAAATGATGAGAAAAAATCCCCCACACTTTTTCTAACTTTGACCCCTAAAATCTGTTACACATCGATAACCACCCGAAAAACACCCATGCTAAATATTTTCTAATTTTTGTCCTGAATTTAGAAATTCCCAATGTTTACATGTTCTTTGGTTTTATTTTGCAAGTTATAGGGCAATAAGTACAAGTAGCACTTTGCTATTACCAAAGTGTGTGTATAAATAATTAATATAATTTTTGTAGACAACCCAAAGTATTGATCTAGGCCCATTTTGGTATATTTCATGCCACCATTTCACCACCAAATGCGATTAAATAAAAAAGCTTGAGCAATTATGGCACAAATGGTTGTAAATGCTTCTCTGGGATCCCCTTTGTTCAGAAATAGCAGACATTTATGGCTTTGGCATTACTTTTTGGTAATTAGAAGGCCGCTGTGCACCACACTTGTATTATGTCCAGCAGTGAAGAGGTTAATTAGGTAGCTTGTAGGGTTAATTTTAGCTTTAGTTTGAGATCAGCCTCCCACCTGACATATCCCACCCCCTGATCCCTCTTTGACCCCCCTCAAACAGCTCTCTTCCACCTTACAATTGTCACCGCCATCTTAAGTACTGGCAGAAAGTCTGCCAGTACTAAAATAAAAGGCTTTTTTTTTTTTATATATATATATTTTTTTTTTTTAAATTATTTTTTCAAATGTATTCTACAGTGTTGGATCCCCCTTAGCCCCCAATTTCCCTGATCCCTTCCCCAAACAGCCCTCTAACCCTCCCCTCCCTACCTATTTGCCACCATCTTGGGTACTAGCTGCTGTCTTCCAGTACCCAGTTTGCTAAAAAAGTTGATTTTTTTTTGGCAAAAAAGACAATTTTCTGTAGTGTAGCTGCCCCCCCTCAATAGCCTACCCCCTCCCAGATCCCTTTCCCAACATTAATTCACCCCCCCCTTTCCCTCTCCCTCCATCCCATACAATTCCATACTTGCAATGTACTAGCACGTACGCTCCCGTCTGCCCCCCGCGCGCTCCCAACCACTCGGCCGCACTGGAGGAAGAGGATCCGGAACTGATCCAGCGATGGGCCGCCCACCCGTTTCCCTGCTAGGGATCCCACCCACCATTGATCAGCACTATTGCAGGCCGATGCAGAGAGGGCCACAAAGTGGCTTTCTCTGCATCGGTGGCTAAAAAGGGTATTGCAGGAGGCATCACTGCAATACCCTGAAAGCAGCTGGAAGCAATCACGGTAGCTTCCAGCACTTAAAACCCGAGAGAACGTGCCCATGCATGCCCTTGGTCGTTAAGGGGTTAAAGAATAAGCTAGAATGTAATTTTCTTTCTTGTAATCTTGCCTATAGAGGAACCATTGGGTGATATAGTAAAGGGCTCAAAGACTAAAAAGATACAGAACCTGTTGCCAGTGCCGAGCATAGAATTTAGCTAAGGGGGAATGTAAGATCTTGTAATCTTAAAGGGGCAGTCTACAATAAAATTGTTATTGTTTTAAAAGATAGATAATCCTTTTTTTACCCATTCCCCAGTTTTGCATAACGAACAGTTATATTTATATACTTTTTTTTTTTTTTTTTTTTTTATATATTTTTATTGAGGTTTCATATAAGGCAAACATACAAATGTCATTGAAAAATATACAAACATAGTGTATAATTACATTGCATGACATAGCTTAATCTTAAAATGCACGTCAATTGCCATTAATACTATATACCCACTGAACAATTTAAAAGGCCACTCTTGGACCTCACAATGATGTATAGCATACACAGTTATAGTAGGTAATTTCAAATAGAGTGAGATCTCTCTTGGATCTCAGATGAAGAACCTCTTTCTCCAACATAGGTGTGTCCGGTCCACGGCGTCATCCTTACTTGTGGGATATTCTCTTCCCCAACAGGAAATGGCAAAGAGCCCAGCAAAGCTGGTCACATGATCCCTCCTAGGCTCCGCCTTCCCCAGTCATTCTCTTTGCCGTTGCACAGGCAACATCTCCACGGAGATGGCTTAGAGTTTTTTGGTGTTTAAATGTAGTTTTTATTCTTCAATCAAGAGTTTGTTATTTTAAAATAGTGCTGGTATGTACTATTTACTCTGAAACAGAAAAGAGATGAAGATTTCTGTTTGTAAGAGGAAAATGATTTTAGCAACCGTTACTAAAATCGATGGCTGTTTCCACACAGGACTGTTGAGAGGAATTAACTTCAGTTGGGGGAAACAGTGAGCAGACTTTTGCTGCTTGAGGTATGACACATTTCTAACAAGACTTGGTAATGCTGGAAGCTGTCATTTTCCCTATGGGATCCGGTAAGCCATTTTTATTAAATAAGAATAAAGGGCTTCACAAGGGCTTTAAAGACTGGTAGACATTTTTCTGGGCTAAAACGATTGATTTATAAGCATTTTTAATAGTTTATAGCTTTGAGGAGTTATTTTATTCTTGGGAATTATGTTAAAGAAACGGCAGGCACTGTATTGGACACCTTTTTCACTGGGGGCCTTCTCTAATCATAGGCAGAGCCTCATTTTCGCGCCACTAATGCGCAGTTGTTTTTGGGAAGCAAGGCATGCAGATGCATGTGTGAGGAGCTCAGATACATAGAAAAAGCTTACTGAAGGCGTCATTTGGTATCGTATTCCCCTCTGGGCTTGGTTGGGTCTCAGCAAAGCAGATACCAGGGACTGTATAGGGGTTAAATATAAAAACGGCTCCGGTTCCGTTATTTTAAGAGTTAAAAGTATTGCACACCAAATTTGAAAGCTTTAAGGCTTTAAGACACTGTGGTGAAATTTTGGTGAATTTTGAACAATTCCTTCATACTTTTTCACATATTCAGTAATAAAGTGTGTTCAGTTTAAAATTTAAAGTGACAGTAACGGTTTTATTTTAAAGCGTTTTTTGTACTTTGTTATCAAGTTTATGCCTGTTTAACATGTCTGAACTATCAGATAGACTATGTTCTGTATGTGAGGAAGCCAAGGTTCCTTCTCATTTAAATAGATGTGATGTATGTGACAAACAATTTAGAGAAAATGATGCCCAAGATGATTCCTCAAGTGAGGGGAGTAAGCATGGTAGTGCATCATCCCCTCCTTCGTCTACGCCAGTCTTGCCCACACAGGAGGCCCCTAGTACATCTAGTGCGCCAATACTCCTTACTATGCAACAATTAACGGCTGTAATGGATAATTCTATCAAAAACATTTTAGCCAAAATGCCCACTTATCAGCGAAAGCGCGACTGCTCTGTTTTAGAAAATACTGAAGAGCATGAGGACGCTGATGATAATGGTTCTGACATGCCCCTACACCAGTCTGAGGGGGCCAGGGAGGTTTTGTCTGAGGGAGAAATTTCAGATTCAGGGAAAATTTCTCAACAAGCTGAACCTGATGTGATTACATTCAAATTTAAATTGGAACATCTCCGCGCTCTGCTTAAGGAGGTGTTATCTACTCTGGATGATTGTGACAATTTGGTCATTCCAGAGAAATTATGTAAGATGGACAAGTTCCTAGAGGTCCCGGGGCCCCCCGAAGCTTTTCCTATACCCAAGCGGGTGGCGGACATTGTAAACAAAGAATGGGAAAGGCCCGGCATACCTTTTGTCCCTCCCCCTATATTTAAGAAATTGTTTCCTATGGTCGACCCCAGAAAGGACTTATGGCAGACAGTCCCCAAGGTCGAGGGGGCGGTTTCTACTCTAAACAAACGCACTACTATCCCTATAGAAGATAGTTGTGCTTTCAAAGATCCTATGGATAAAAAATTAGAGGGTTTGCTTAAAAAGATGTTTGTTCAGCAAGGTTACCTTCTACAACCAATTTCATGCATTGTTCCTGTCACTACAGCAGCGTGTTTCTGGTTCGATGAACTAGAAAAGTCGCTCAATAAAGATTCTTCTTATGAGGAGATTATGGACAGAGTTCACGCTCTTAAATTGGCTAACTCTTTTACTTTAGACGCCACTTTGCAATTGGCTAGATTAGCGGCGAAAAATTCAGGGTTTGCTATTGTGGCGCGCAGAGCGCTTTGGCTAAAATCTTGGTCAGCGGATGCGTCTTCCAAGAATAAATTGCTTAACATACCTTTCAAGGGGAAAACGCTGTTTGGCCCTGACTTGAAAGAGATTATTTCAGATATCACTGGGGGTAAGGGCCACGCCCTTCCTCAGGATAGGTCTTTTAAGGCTAAAAATAAACCAAATTTTCGTCCCTTTCGCAGAAACGGACCAGCCCCAAGTTCTACATCCTCTAAGCAAGAGGGTAATACTTCTCAAACCAAGCCAGCCTGGAGGCCAATGCAAGGCTGGAACAAAGGTAAGCAGGCCAAGAAACCTGCCACTGCTACCAAGACAGCATGAGATGTTGGCCCCCGATCCGGGACCGGATCTGGTGGGGGGCAGACTTTCTCTCTTCGCTCAGGCTTGGGCAAGAGATGTTCTGGATCCTTGGGCGCTAGAAATAGTCTCCCAAGGTTATCTTCTGGAATTCAAGGAGCTACCCCCAAGGGGGAGGTTCCACAGGTCTCAATTATCTTCAGACCACATAAAAAGACAGGCATTCTTACATTGTGTAGAAGACCTGTTAAAAATGGGAGTGATTCATCCTGTTCCATTAGGAGAACAAGGGATGGGATTCTACTCCAATCTGTTCATAGTTCACAAAAAAGAGGGAACATTCAGACCAATCTTAGATCTCAAGATCCTAAACACATTTCTCAAGGTTCCATCGTTCAAAATGGAAACCATTCGGACAATTCTTCCTTCCATCCAGGAAGGTCAATTCATGACCACGGTGGATTTAAAGGATGCGTATCTACATATTCCTATCCACAAGGAACATCATCGGTTCCTAAGGTTCGCCTTTCTGGACAAGCATTACCAGTTTGTGGCACTTCCATTCGGATTAGCCACTGCTCCAAGAATTTTCACAAAGGTACTAGGGTCCCTTCTAGCGGTGCTAAGACCAAGGGGCATTGCAGTAGTACCTTACTTGGACGACATACTGATTCAAGCGTCGTCTCTACCACAAGCAAAGGCTCATACGGACATTGTCCTGGCCTTTCTCAGATCTCGCGGGTGGAAAGTGAACGTAGAAAAAAGCTCTCTATCTCCGTCAACAAGAGTTCCCTTCTTGGGAACAATAATAGACTCCTTAGAAATGAGGATTTTTCTGACAGAGGCCAGAAAATCAAAACTTCTAAGCTCTTGTCAAGTACTTCATTCTGTTCTTCTTCCTTCCATAGCGCAGTGCATGGAAGTAATAGGTTTGATGGTCGCGGCAATGGACATAGTTCCTTTTGCGCGAATTCATCTAAGACCATTACAACTGTGCATGCTCAGTCAGTGGAATGGGGATTATACAGACTTGTCTCCGACGATACAAGTAGATCAGAGGACCAGAGATTCACTCCGTTGGTGGCTGACCCTGGACAACCTGTCACAAGGGATGAGCTTCCGCAGACCAGAGTGGGTCATTGTCATGACCGACGCCAGTCTGGTGGGCTGGTGCGCGGTCTGGGAACCCCTGAAAGCTCAGGGTCTTTGGTCTCGGGAAGAATCTCTTCTCCCGATAAATATTCTGGAACTGAGAGCGATATTCAATGCTCTCAAGGCTTGGCCTCAGCTAGCAAAGGCCAAATTCATACGGTTTCAATCAGACAACATGACGACTGTTGCGTATATCAACCATCAGGGGGGAACAAGGAGTTCCCTGGCGATGGAAGAAGTGACCAAAATAATTCAATGGGCGGAGACTCACTCCTGCCACTTGTCTGCAATCCACATCCCAGGAGTGGAAAATTGGGAAGCGGATTTTCTGAGTCGTCAGACATTTCATCCGGGGGAGTGGGAACTCCATCCGGAAATCTTTGCCCAAATAATTCAATTGTGGGGCATTCCAGACATGGATCTGATGGCGTCTCGTCAGAACTTCAAGGTTCCTTGCTACGGGTCCAGATCCAGGGATCCCAAGGCTACTCTAGTGGATGCACTAGTAGCACCTTGGAGCTTCAACCTAGCTTATGTGTTCCCACCGTTTCCTCTCATTCCCAGGCTGGTAGCCAGGATCAAACAGGAGAGGGTATCGGTGATCTTGATAGCTCCTGCGTGGCCACGCAGGACTTGGTATGCAGATCTGGTGAATATGTCATCGGCTCCACCATGGAAGCTACCCTTGAGACAGGACCTTCTTGTTCAAGGTCCGTTCGAACATCCGAATCTGGCCTCACTCCAACTGACTGCTTGGAGATTGAACGCTTGATTTTATCAAAGCGAGGGTTCTCAGATTCTGTCATTGATACTCTTGTTCAGGCTAGAAAGCCTGTAACTAGAAAAATCTACCATAAAATATGGAAAAAATATATCTGTTGGTGTGAATCTAAAGGATTCCCATGGAACAAGATAAAAATTCCTAAGATTCTATCCTTTCTTCAAGAAGGTTTGGAGAAAGGATTATCTGCAAGTTCTTTGAAGGGACATATTTCTGCTTTATCTGTTTTACTTCACAAAAAGCTGGCGGCTGTGCCAGATGTTCAAGCTTTTGTTCAGGCTCTGGTTAGAATCAAGCCTGTTTACAAACCTTTGACTCCTCCTTGGAGTCTCAATTTAGTTCTTTCAGTTCTTCAGGGGGTTCCGTTTGAACCCTTACATTCCGTTGATATTAAGTTATTATCTTGGAAAGTTTTGTTTTTGGTTGCAATTTCTTCTGCTAGAAGAGTTTCAGAGTTATCTGCTCTGCAGTGTTCTCCTCCTTATCTGGTGTTCCATGCAGATAAGGTGGTGTTGCGTACTAAACCTGGTTTTCTTCCGAAAGTTGTTTCTAACAAAAATATTAATCAGGAGATAGTCGTGCCTTCTTTGTGTCCGAATCCAGTTTCAAAGAAGGAACGTTTGTTGCACAATTTGGATGTAGTTCGTGCTCTAAAATTCTATTTAGAGGCTACAAAGGATTTCAGACAAACATCTTCCTTGTTTGTTGTTTATTCTGGTAAAAGGAGAGGTCAAAAAGCAACTTCTACCTCTCTCTCTTTTTGGCTTAAAAGCATCATCAGATTGGCTTATGAGACTGCCGGACGGCAGCCTCCTGAAAGAATCACAGCTCATTCCACTAGGGCTGTGGCTTCCACATGGGCCTTCAAGAACGAGGCTTCTGTTGATCAGATATGTAAGGCAGCGACTTGGTCTTCACTGCACACTTTTACCAAATTTTACAAATTTGATACTTTTGCTTCTTCTGAGGCTATTTTTGGGAGAAAGGTTTTGCAAACCGTGGTGCCTTCCATCTAGGTGACCTGATTTGCTCCCTCCCATCATCCGTGTCCTAAAGCTTTGGTATTGGTTCCCACAAGTAAGGATGACGCCGTGGACCGGACACACCTATGTTGGAGAAAACAGAATTTATGTTTACCTGATAAATTACTTTCTCCAACGGTGTGTCCGGTCCACGGCCCGCCCTGGTTTTTTAATCAGGTCTGATGATTTATTTTCTCTAACTATAGTCACCACGGTATCATATGATTTCTCCTATGCAAATATTCCTCCTTTACGTCGGTCGAATGACTGGGGAAGGCGGAGCCTAGGAGGGATCATGTGACCAGCTTTGCTGGGCTCTTTGCCATTTCCTGTTGGGGAAGAGAATATCCCACAAGTAAGGATGACGCCGTGGACCGGACACACCGTTGGAGAAAGTAATTTATCAGGTAAACATAAATTCTGTTTTTTGTTATTGTTTTGATATTTAAACTATCAAGCATTATAAACAACATACAAATTTTGAACAGCTATAAAGATAGAACTAAACTCTTAATTTTGCAATATAACACAAGTGAGAGGGATATTATAAGGTTTTAAGGAGGTGTATGGACCCCTAGTTGCTATTCTGAGCATCTTATTGTTCTAGAACCACCTAGAGTGATGTTGGCCGTACCTAAGATATTGAGAGAGTTTAAATTAATGCTTAAGGAAATATGTATGATGGACTGTCAGAGTGTAAGCATAATCAACTCTTTTAAGGACTGTTCTACAATTGGTAATATCTGTGTAGTTTTTAGACCATAAGATTGTGAGCTTGCCACAAGGGCCTGGGCCCTAAACCCTGCGGCAATAAACTCCATAAATTGTATTATAAGATAAAGATGTCTTATTATCAGTCCAGTTGATAAACAGTCTTACTGAGTTAATGTCTAGTGAAACATAACTTCTTGTGAGAATGAGAAGAATATGGTATTACATGCTTAGTCATATTGTTACGCTCAATGGTTATATCCTGTTATCAAACAATAATCCTTGTCTTAAGTGGTATATCTTGTAGGCTAGGTAGTTCAATATATATTAGAGCCACATAGTCAAACACAAATAGAGTTCAAACCAGGTTACTGAATATAGAGCTCTATATGTAATATAAAAGACCAACTGCAATATAAGAGTAAAGATAATCGTTGGTTTATATTTGAAGGTCTTTGCAGTATAGAGTGTTAAGACTAGTAGCATGCACACCTGATAGCTACAACAATTATATAGGGTAAAATATTATATGAAGTTACAGGCTCAATAGAAAATAATTGGTGAGAAATGTAGGGAACAAATGTGGCTATACCGGTGATACACATTCTATGTAATATTCTGATGTGGTTGAAACAGTTCTGAAAATGAGGAATAATACAATACCCTGTGCTAAACCATATGATTGTGCACAGTGGTTACATACATGTCAACAAACAAAAAACATTATCATAAGCAATATGACTTATTGTAGGTTAGGCAGTTCAATGTACATTAGATCTATATAATCAGGCACAGATGGCGATCAAAATAGTAACACTGAATGCTCCAGCAGTCACATAGAGAGATCTCTGCAAGTAATATGTAAGAACAGCTACAGTGTGAAAGTAAAAAATAATTGTTAGTTTATAGTTGAGGGACCATGTAAAATAAAGATTAGTAACATGTCAACCTGAGATTACATTGTGGTTAAGCCATTTAGAAACTGGGTACAGCTACAGAATGCAAAACGATATCACTTTTATAATTTATCATTGATAGTGGGTGATCCTATTTCTAAATGCTAGCTAGCTTTGCAGAGTAAAAGGTTAAAACCTGAGGAGATTGACAGATAAAGTAAAAGGTAGCCAGGTATATGTATAGTTCTGGCATTGTCACTATGTTCAACTGATGCCAGTCCCGTATAACCAAATATCACAGGGTGAGAGCAGTTCTAAAATGGAGTCACCAAACTGTTTCCAAATTTTATAGTGAATTAATTCTAACACACCCTTAGCCCCAGACACATGATAGAGAGACCGTATGACTTAAAATGATCCGGTACTTATGGAGCCTTGGAATGTCCCCTGCTCACCTCCACAGGTCATGTGTACATTAGTAGCTAGCCCACACCGGTTCTCAAGTCTATGTTATGGGGTTCAGGATATATAAGGCTGCTGCAACGGTCCGAACAAACTTGCCTGCATGGCTGAACGTGTTCTCTTGCCATAGATGCCTGTGAGCTAAAGTCTCTCAGCCAGCTGCATTCAGAACGGGAGAGAACCACAGCTTCCTTAATTACCTCACTCGATGTAAATCCCACCACCTTCAGTGACCGGTTAGCGTTCCCCCCTTTCCTCAGAACAGTTTGACTCAAAATCATCGCAGGGGCCGAGAGGGAGGAGGTAGGAGTTTTAGGTAATACCGTGAAGTTCCCCTTATCTCCTTTCTCATGGTTCTCCATATGGGTTAGTGCCCGCACTTTCTCCTTGTAACGCGTGCCTGATGAAGGTGTCTCTGCCTGGTGTTTTACCAAGATATGGCTTTCTTCAGTAGTCTCCGGTTTTGGAGTTGTCGTGAGCATTGTGTCCTTGCTGTGCCGTTGTATATGGACACCGCCATGGCCCCATGCTTCAGATAAAACGTTCATGAGCCGTGCAAAGTGATCATTGTTACAAACTGCTATTTATAACTGGCCCTTTAAATGGAAAATTGCCCTGCTTCCCTGGATTTTGGAGAAGCCTATTTGCCAGCCTCCTTCCTCATGACTATGGCCCCTGGAAGATTGTGCCCCTGAGAACATATTAACTTTTATTGGGTGTGTATGGCCCTTTAAGAACCATCTGGGGACATATTGTGACTTTGATGAACAATGCCCCTTTAAGACTATGTCCCCAGACCTGTGAAATGACTTGTCCCTGGCTTTCTCCCACTTGGTTCAGTTTCATTGTGTGCCATTAAGAGTTAATTTTGTTCAATTCTAAATACAAGTTTGCTGGGATCAGCTCTAATTAGGTTTAGTGACTTTCCCATTGTCTAATCAGACTAGTATTGATAAGGTGGACTGCATTGTTTTCTTGTGTGTAATGTTATCTGCTGTTGTGGCCTGTCAAAGGGAGTGTCTCTCTATCTAATATCAAATGTGTTATGGGGGATTTTATGCCTCCCCCTGAGAGTGTCCTGTTTGCATGTAACCTCAATAAAAAGCAGGCTGTGTGCTCCAGCACATCAGAGACCTATTTTTGACCCTCTAACTTGCAGCTTTGACTCATGTTTGTAGGGGACAGCTTATAATCACTACAGGGATTGCTATGCTCTTCATACTCCCTTAGCTACAGGGATTGCTACAGAAGGAAGAGGTTCACCTACTGGAGCCTGGTCTTAGGTCCAGGGCGCAGAGCAGACGGCGAGATACCAGCCCAGCAGCGGTGGTTCATAGAGTCTGCATTACTTATGGTGGCTACGCAGCAGTTATAGAGTGTCTACGGTGCTGCTGCTCCTTTGGTGAGCGCTAGGAGCATCCTTTTCTACGGTCCAACTTCCAGCCAGCCTGGAGGCAACCGTAACATTTGGTGGCAGCGGTGGGATTGGCGTCCTAGCGCAAGGAGCAGCACCACAACAGCACTGGTATCGTAGGAGAGTAATTGAGGGCAACGCTAGCCACTGCGCAGCGTCCCTACCTACAGCAGCATGGAGCTGACAAGATACTGGTCAGAACCATGTGAAGAGCACCTCAACCGGATCCGTCGCTATGAGGGCGCGGATTTCGTTCCAGAGGTAAAGAGGCGGCTAGTCCGATATGGTCCAGACCCTGCGCAGGAGGTAGTCAGTCGCATCATCCGGGAATTGGATACGGAGAACAAAGCGGCACGAGCCTTTGAGCGCCAACTGTGGAGTTTGAGGGTATGGACACCTGGTCTCTCTCCCCAGCCGCAGCATGTTCCACAGGGAGAGGAGAGCAGCGACCTCCCTCCCCAGCGGCAGTATACTGTGCAGAGGGAAGAGACAACCGGTCTCCTTCCCCAACCCCAACCAGAGATACCAGAGGCAGCAGGCCTCATAGACTGGTCCTGGGAGGACCCCCAGCAGGCAGGTGGAGTTGGGACCGCAGTCTCTCTACCGGCCCTACAGGGATGCTGGGCAGGCGGCCCAGATCCCCAGCGACAGACCCAGCTACAGGGAGGGGAGAGCATCGACCTCCCTCCCCAGCCGGAGTGTGCCTTCCAGGGAGAGGAGACAACCGGTCTCTCTCCCCAGCCGCAGCATGTTCCACAGGAAGAGGAGAGCATCGACCTCCCTTCCCAACGGCCGCCGGAGTATCAGGAGGAGGAGGTAAGCCAATCTCCCCCTCCCCAGCTAACTCCTAACTTGGGCCCAGGGTTAACAGTGGAGATGTTAACCCCCACTGACCCCCACGTTCCCTTTGCCACCGGGCAGGACTATGCCCCAATTCCCCCAGCAGAAGAGCTGGCATCAGGACAGAGCGCTGCTGGCCTCTGCCCTACAGACCCCCTTGTCACAGGACTGGCCTGCAAACCCCTCACCCCAGCAGAAGCGCTGGCACCAGGGCAGAGTGCCGCTGGCCTCTGCCCCCCAAGTACCATCAGCTATTTGCCCAGCTGCGCCAGGAAGGCAGAGGATGCTACACTTTCATCCTATAACCTGGAACCTACAGGCCAGTACTACGTATTGTGGGGGGGCTACTTTGCTGCTAACGATTATTTGTGGGTGGGTTGCGAGACTAACTTAGGCACTGACCGGCAGAAGGTCAGGTGCCTGGTTAGTCTCCCTCCAAAAGGGGAGATATGTTACAAACTGCTATTTATAACTGGCCCTTTAAATGGAAAATTGCCCTGCTTCCCTGGATTTTGGAGAAGCCTATTTGCCAGCCTCCTTCCTCATGACTATGGCCCCTGGAAGATTGTGCCCCTGAGAACATATTAACTTTTATTGGGTGTGTATGGCCCTTTAAGAACCATCTGGGGACATATTGTGACTTTGATGAACAATGCCCCTTTAAGACTATGTCCCCAGACCTGTGAAATGACTTGTCCCTGGCTTTCTCCCACTTGGTTCAGTTTCATTGTGTGCCATTAAGAGTTAATTTTGTTCAATTCTAAATACAAGTTTGCTGGGATCAGCTCTAATTAGGTTTAGTGACTTTCCCATTGTCTAATCAGACTAGTATTGATAAGGTGGACTGCATTGTTTTCTTGTGTGTAATGTTATCTGCTGTTGTGGCCTGTCAAAGGGAGTGTCTCTATCTAATATCAAATGTGTTATGGGGGATTTTATGCCTCCCCCTGAGAGTGTCCTGTTTGCATGTAACCTCAATAAAAAGCAGGCTGTGTGCTCCAGCACATCAGAGACCTATTTTTGACCCTCTAACTTGCAGCTTTGACTCATGTTTGTAGGGGACAGCTTATAATCACTACAGGGATTGCTATGCTCTTCATACTCCCTTAGCTACAGGGATTGCTACAGAAGGAAGAGGTTCACCTACTGGAGCCTGGTCATAGGTCCAGGGCGCAGAGCAGACGGCGAGATACCAGCCCAGCAGCGGTGGTTCATAGAGTCTGCATTACTTATGGTGGCTACGCAGCAGTTATAGAGTGTCTACGGTGCTGCTGCTCCTTTGGTGAGCGCTAGGAGCATCCTTTTCTACGGTCCAACTTCCAGCCAGCCTGGAGGCAACCGTAACAATCATTAAGGATAATAGTGATCTTTTTAAGCAAGATAGCTTCCGCGGGTTCCATCCTATATGAATAGTAAGCGAATCCCCACTGAGTATGTATATATAGTAAGTACTCTCCAGGTACTTTCTAACGACAGAGACCCGAAGGTGCTCTGCCGGGGGGTTGGTTAGGAGGCCGCAACCTCAGAAAGTCTCCAGACAATTGTAGCGTGCTTCAATCTTGATGATATTTAGTGCAGGTAATTGAGCTTCTCGAATTATACCTCTTGCGATGTGTATGGCTAAGCAATGGTAGGTATGGAAGCTGATTTTTAGCAGATTAGAGGAGAAGCTTATAGCAGCTAACAATTGAGCGTCCTATCATGGCCGCCACCCGGAAGTTCCCCCATATTTATATACTTTTTACCTCTGTGATTACCTTGTATCTAAGCCTCTCCTGACAGCCCCCTGATCACATCACTTAGTATTTATTATCTATTGCATTTAGAATTGTGTTGTGCTAACTCTTAAATAACTCCCGGGGCGTGAACACATTATTTTCTATATGGCCCACGTGAACTAGCAGTCTCCTGTTGTGAAAAGCAAATAAAAAGGCATGTGTTTAAGAGGCTTTCAATAGAGCCTTTGAAACAGGCAGAAATGTAGAGGTTTAAATGTTATAAAGTAAATAAATCTAACAATGTTGGTTGTGCAAAGCTGGGGAATGGGTTGTAAAGGCATTATCTATCTTTTTAAACTAACATTTTTTATGTAGACTCTCCCTTTAAATTTCCTGTAATTGCATTATTCACTGTAGTTTGTATTAAAGGGACAGTCTATAGTCCAAAATAAACTTGTATGATGTCATTTTAAACAATTTTCCAATTTACTTTTATCAACAATTTTGCTTTGTTCTCTTGGTATTCTTAGTTGAAAGCTAAACCTAGGAGGTTCATATGCTAATTTCTAAGCCCTTGAAGGCTGCCTCTTCTCTCAGGGCATTTTGACAGTTTTTCACCACTAGAGGGTAGGGTTGCACCGATACCGTTTTTTTTAAAGTGAAGGTAAAGTTAAGTATAATCGATCACCTGCCGCTTCTCCGCTCGACATCAATCATTATTGATTGACATATACTTAAAATACTCTCCGCTAATCATAGTTTCTCCCCCGGGGCGTTCGGCCCCTTTCCTGCAACGTCACTTTATTGTTATGCGCATGTGCTAATCCAAAATTCGTGTATCGATTCTAGATGCGTGTCCACGATTTGCGCATGCTCAATACCGCTGCCATCGCAAAATCTGACTTCTCACCCGATCTTTCTAAGTATAGCTGCTGTATTGCTGCGGGGTTAGCAAAACCGGGTTAAATTATCACTAATTGAAATTCAATCTTATAATCTAAATGCTGCTGCGCTCTCTGCTCTTATAGTATTCAATATATGTATCATTCATGGAATACTATGTTACTATTGATGTATAGCTGGAATTTGCACCTGCGCTGGGCTGAGACTTGCGCATGCGCAGGACCACGCTATCTCGTGAGCGTGCATCAGAATTATGTATACAGCGGGTTGGACCGCTGTACACATCAAACATGTAAAACCCAGGAAGTCGGCTCTGGGAGGAGTTTGATAGGAAACGGTACAATTATTGAATTATATTTTATGATAAAAATGTTGATGATATTTAAAAAAAAAAAAAAAAGATAGCGACTACTGTACTATAGATGAAAGTGTGGCAGGCTAACAGAAACCGAAAATTGACCTTCACTTTAAGACCGAGTACAAGTACCGATACTTTTTTCAAATACTCGCCGATACCAATTACTGATACTTTTTTAATGTCATGTGACACAGAAATACATACAGAAACTCACACAGACGCACAGACTTTCTCTCTCTCACACACACACACACATACTCTCACACAGACAGACACTCACACAGACGCACACACAGACACTCTAACACAAAGAATAACATGAGAACGAATAATTAGATAATAGAATTAAATTAGAAACTTTTGTTTATGCTCTATATGCATCATGAAAGTAAAATTTTGGGTTTCATGTCCCTTTTAAAGCGCATTTGACTTACAAAAATAAATAGGGACTTTAAGATGCTCCCTCTGAGTCTATTAAACATTGTAAATATATAGCTGTCTACACTGATTATTATGTTTTGGGCATTTTATCCGTTTGCTTCCTTGTAAATATTCCTGTGGATGTTCATGGACTTTAGCAGTTACCTTATGCAACATCATAAGTCAATAACCACTGAGCAGGCATCCCCCCAAAAAGAAATAATTTTGTGTATTAGTGGGGGGTTTTTGGTTTACATGCATTATAAAATCTTCTCCCACCGCTCAACTATCAAGTTCAGATAATATTTAATTTAAAGAGTCCAGACAAAGAAAACATACAGATATCTCCAAATTGTAAAAAAACAAATATATGCAACATTTAACAAATACGAGTGGGAAGACATCATACTACAAAACTGTACATCAAAATGAGCTACTACTTCCTATTACTATTGTCCTATCAAGGGGGGCAGGGAGCATGCCCGGACGCTATGGACTTCCTACCCCAATAACTCAGGGAAACAACTTCTCAGAAATAAATTATTTTTTAGACGCCATCCCTTCACTTTGACATTCACAATTTCAAGGGCTTTCAGCAGCAAACCATAACACACATACTGTATTAAAAAAGTAAAAGTTAAAATACTGAAAAAACATCTCAAGTTCGACCCGATCTTTGTACTCCCAGAGTGTATCTTTTATTGGGGTTATGACGAATGGCGCAAGGGGCAGGCACAGGCAGGACATGAGCTTCAGGACCACACCATCCACTCAACATGACACAACCTAGAGGCAGCGAGTTTAACTGTGACACGCCAGACAATAGTCAGTCTGTTCCCACAGCCTTCATAAGCGCTTTCATAAGCGCGTCCATCAGCGTCCAGATGACCCGCATTTTGCATGAGTACAAGTTCTCATGCAAATGCTCCGTATCAGCACCAATACTGATACTAGTATCTGTATCGGTGCATCCCTTCTAGAGGGTGTTAGTTCATGTGTGTCATATAGATAACACTGTGCTCACGCACGTGGAGTTCAGGTGAGCCAGCACTAATTGGCTAAAATGGATGTCTGTCAAAAGAACTGAAATAAGGGGGCAGTTTGCAGAGGATTAGATACCAGGTAATCACAGAGGTAAAACATGTATTATAACTGTGTTGGTTGTGCAAAACTAGGGAATGGGTAATAAAGGGATTATCTTTTTAAACAATAAAAATTCTGGTGTAGACTGTCCCTTTAACTCCTCATACCTATATATTATTGAGATAAGACCTCACTATCACTGGTACTGTGTGTGTGTGTATGTATATGTGTGTATGTATATATATATATATATATATATATATATATATATATATATATATATATATATATATATATACATACACAGTAAAATTGGGTAATTTCCAGCGATGTACATTTAAACAGACAGTAGATATTGATATTTCAGAAAGCAATTAATATACTTTCAATAGAAACGAGAAACTATTGTGTTGACTTCAGTTAAAAGGACCTGAAACCCCAACTTTTTCTTTCAGGATTCTGATAGAGCATTCAATTTTAAACTACTTTCCAATTTGCTTCCTTATTTTTGTATGCTTTGTTGAACATCATACCTAGGTAGGCTCAGGAGCAGCAGTACACTACTGGTAGCTAGCTGCTGATTGGTGGCTCTACATGCAGTCCTTTTTGTTTATTGCTTACCCAATGTTCAGTTAGCTCCCAGTAGTTCATTGTTTCTTTAACAAGGGATACCAAGAAATTGAAGTGAAATGGATAATAGAAGTAAATTGCAAAGTTTTAAATTGTATCTTCTATCTAAATCATGAAACAACTTTTTGGGGTTTTCATGTCCCGTTAATAAATGTTATATTGTGAATGTAATTTAAAAGTATATAAACATTATACTAATAAGATAACAACTCATAAACTGTCAACATTTCCCTTTAAAAATATCTATAAGAGGGGGCGGGACTAACCGCTGTGCAATACAGACTCTTCTGCTTTGAGCTCCAGAGCCATACCTGACCATTTAACATTAAAAAGCCTGTTTTACTGGCAAATCCAAGCTTTGTGAGAAAGTGAGATACACGTGAACATCTTGCGCGGCACAACTTGTCTTTTACTGAGGTCTGGATACTTTAACGGAGCGCCATCAGAGAGAACAACCTTCTCACAGCCTGCTATCTCACGAGACCACAATTTGCTAGGCCAATAACTTTACACATATCGCCCATCTACTGACTCAGTGGTCACAAACCAAAGTTGTTTTAGCAGGGGACTTTAACATAACAAAGGGTCGTGATCCCAGATTTGCTAGAAAAGACAAAAATGCTATTGGCTTCCAGCTGACCTTGTCTGTATTATAGAAAGAGGTAACTGGCTGGGAGTGTGCTTAGAGCATATTACAACATTTAAATGAAAGAAAAAAACTCTATTAAGAGAATAGGGAAAAGTATGCTCTTTCTACACATAACGTATATATTTTTCCACTTAAAATTTAACTTTTACTAGTTATAGTTAAAAAGGCAGCAGAAATAGAAGTTGTATCTAGCGTGCCAGAAAAATAGTTAAAAACACAACTCTGTAACTGTGACTTTTATAAAGTGCTTCAAGGTTGCTGATTTTAGGTTGTCTATCACATTTGTGGGGGAGGGAAAAAATCAACGATATTAAGTAAATATAAGAGCCACTATTTTGGAACAGTGGTGTCCTGTATTGCCCTATATTAGGGTAGATAAGCCACTTTTTTTTTACACTAAATATGCTATAAATCCCTTCCCCATCCTTCCCACAATATGCCCCAAATGTTACAACAAATGTTACAACAACAAATAAAAATATCAATTAGTAGATAGTCTGAAATTAACAGAGTGCAGTTAAAATAGACTATCTACTAATTGATAATTGTATTTGCTGTTGTAACATTTGTGATAAACTACCTAAAATCAGCCACATTGAAGCACTTTATAAAAGTCACAGTTACAGAGTTGTGTTTTTAACTATTTTTCTGGCACGCTAGATACAACTTCTATTTCTGCTGCCTTTTTTTTATCTATAACTAGTAAAAGTTCAATTTTAAGTGGAAAAATATATACTTTGTGTAAAAAGAGCATACTTTTCCCTATTCTCTTAATAGAGTTTTTTCTTTGACTTTAACATAACCATGACCCCAATCCGGCCATCAAATGACAAACCCCTGACCAACAAAAACCACCGACACAATCGTATAGTCAAATCTATACAAGAATCACTTGCACCACATTCCCTGATGGATACATGGAGTACACTATAAAGTGTAACCACAGATACAAAATTCTATTCCGCTGCACATAACACCTACGTCAGATTAGACTACATATGTTAGCCAGATACTCCATCCTATGTTACACAGCCCGAGTATATATACATGCGTATGGTCAGACCACTCTATAATCTCAGTTGATCAAGAGGGACTAAGGGATACTCATAGGAAAAGGTCCTGGATGTATGATAACACACTCTTAAAAAATACTCAGACTCACAATGATATACTGCGCTCCTTGACAGAATATTGGACGATTAATACTGAATCCACAACAAATCCAATATATTTATGGGCTGCTCACAAAGCAGTACTTAGAGGGTTGTTGATCCAAGAAAAATCCACATTGAATAGGAGGAGCAGAGCCCACATAGACCAACTCCATAAAGAAATAAAAAAATTAGAGAGACAACATAGACTGACTAAAAATCAGCAAGACTACGCATCCTACAGGACAAAAACATACACTAACAACGATTCTTAATTCACAGGCGGCGAGAACGGCACATCGACTTAAGTCACAATATTTTGTCTATGCGAATAAGCCAGACAAATTTATGGCACATAAAATTAGAGAAAGTTGCAAGGCATCAACCATCCCCCCTAATAGAAACAGAACTGCGAAGCATGACTTCTTCTTGTTTGTTCCTGTGTGTGCTTCTCTCTGTGTGTATTTACTCCACATTTGGTAAGACATTGAGGTCCCTGGTAGGGAGACCATGAGATACTAACACATGGATGGACGTCAGTGAGTTACGGGATAATGCGTCCCCCTCCCATCCCCTCCCCCATTCTCCTCAAATATTCGATGAGATGTCCATATGCTCAAAGGAAGCGTATTTATTTGTTTGTTTCCATGTTTAATTTTGTATTCGTTTATATATACTGTATGTTCACAAGTTAACTGAATTCTAATACCTCTTAAAAAAAAAAACAGCAAAGAACTTTGAAGGACACGCAGGACATTGATTTTCACCCTCAAAATTAGACACCCCACTTACAAGAGCGAGTCCCATGAGGTTATGGAGGTGGAAGAGGATAATGAGAAGACATGCGGATTAATACTTAAGGGAATATGCTTTGTTGTCTTTCACCATATTATTGTTTACACTCTATCAGGGTATTTTGTGTTTCATTCCATAATACATGTGAACTATAAAGTGTTAATCAAAAGTATTTAAACATAAAAATATCTATAAAGGAAGAATCAAGTCTGAGTTACTGTATGGGACCAATGATTTTATCTCTAATATAACAAGAGTACAACAATTCCATTTTCAAAGTTACAATTTCTTGTAATCTAATCACATCTCAAAGTGGGCTTTTTCATTTTATACCTTTTTGTTGAGAATGCAAAGGAATTTAGAGGTTAAAATTGTTTGAGTGTAAGAGAGAGAGACTTGCAAAGTCTTACTCACACTCTCTCACACTCTCTCGCCTTTCTTTCAGTATGCTAATAATACCTGACTAACTGTGATTAATACCCCTCTTGCAAACGGAACAGGGTATGCATTTGGCACTCTTCCACATACTAATAGAGGAAACAGGCAACATGCTAAATCATCCACTGCATACAATTAGGACCTAGTTTGGCTACAGGTTCAATACCCTGATAATAAATGGTAGGAGCCAGATAATGTGCCTTCCATCTCCCTAACAGATACTGATAGCTGCAGTCTCCCATACTACACCATGTACAGCTCTCATCCATAAGCTACAGGGATTCTTACCCTATAGCTACCCTAAAACATGACATTTATAGCTCTTCCATACATCACTCAGAGGTGCCAGCTAGTGGGAAAAGCCTTTCCGCTAGATTACAAGTCTTGCGTTATGAGTAAAAAAGCAGTGTTAAGCCTCATAATGCTGCTTTTTTACTACCGCTGCTATTACGAGTCTTGCAGATTTAGAGGCACCGCACACTTTTTTGGCCTTGCCGCAAATCAACTTACGCATATTGCGTATAGTCTTTTTTTCTATGGGACTTCCATAGCGCCGGTATTATGAGCTTTTCCTGGGAGGCCAAAAAGTGAGCGGTACACCCTATCCCGTCAAGATTCGTACCGCATTTTAAAGTCAGTAGTTATGAGTTTTGCACTACAACGCTGTAGCATAAAACTCATAACTAAAGTGCTAAAAAGTACACTAACACCCATAAACTACCTATTAACCCCTAAACCGAGGCCCTCCTGCGTCGCAAACACTATAATAAAAATATTAACCCCTAATCTGCCGCTATAGACATCGCCGCTACTAGAATAAACATATTAACCCCTAAACCGCCGTACTCCCGCCTCGCAAACACTATTTAAATATTATTTACCCCTAATCTGCTGTCCCTAACATTGCCGCCACCTACCTACATTTATTAACCCCTAATCTGCCGCCACCACCTACCTACATTTATTAACCCCTAATCTGCCGCCGCCACTATATTATATTTATTAACCCCTAAACCTAAGTCTAACCCTAACATCCCCTAACTTAAATATAATTAAAATAATATAAATAAAGCCTACAATTATTGCCTAAATTATTCTTATTTAAAACTAAATACTTACCTATAAAATAAACCCTAAGCTAGCTACAATATAACTAATATTTACATTGTAGCTAGCTTAGGGTTTATTTTTATTTTACAGGCAAGTTTGTATTTATTTTAACTAGGTAGAATAGTTACTAAATAGTTATTAACTATTTCATAACTACCTAGCTAAAATAAGTACAAATTTACCTGTAAAATAAAACCTAACCTAAGTTACACTAACACCTAACACTACACTACAATTAAATAAACTAAATTAAATACAATTAGCTAAATTACAAAACAAACACTAAATTACAGAAAATAAAAAACAAATTACAAAATATTTAAACTAATTACACCTAATCTAATAGCCCTATCAAAATAAAAAAAAGCCCACCCAAAATAATAAAAACCCCTAGCCTAAACTAAACTACCAATAGCCCTTAAAAAAGGACCTTTTGCAGTGCATTGCCCCAAAGAAATCGGCTCTTTTACCTGAAAAAAAAATACAACCCCCCCAACAGTAAAACCCACCCCCCACACAACCAACCCCCCAAATAAAACCCTAACTAAAAAAACCTAAGCTCCCCATTTCCCAAAAAAAGGGCATTTGGATGGGCATTGCCCTTAAAAAGGCATTTAGCTCTATTGCAGCCCAAAGCCCTAACCTAAAAATAAAACCCACCCAATACACCCTTAAAAAATCCTAACACTAACCTCCGAAGATCCACTTACAGTTTTGAAGAGCCAACATCCATCTTCAACGAAGCCGGGAGAAGTCTTCATCCAAGCGGCAAGATGTCCTCAACGAAGCCGGTAGAAGTGGTCCTCCCAGACGGGCAGAAGTCTCCACCCAAGCGGCATCTTCTATCTTCATCCTTCCGACGAGGAACGGCTCAATCTTCAAGACATCCGGCGCTGAGCATTCTCTTCCAACGACGACTACCCGATGATTGAAAGTACCTTTTAAATGACGTTATCCAAGATGGCGTCCCTTAGATTCCGATTGGCTGATAGAATTCTATCAGCCAATCGGAATTAAGGTTGGAAAAATCCTATTGGCTGATGCAATCAGCCAATAGGATTGAACTTCAATCCTATTGGCTGATCCAACCAGCCAACAGGATTGAGCTCACATTCTATTGGCTGTTCCAATCAGCCAATAGAATGCAAGCTCAGTCCTATTGGCTGATTGCATCAGCCAATAGGATTTTTTCAACCTTAATTCCGATCGGCTGATAGAATTCTATCAGCCAATCAGAATCTAAGGTACGCCATCTTGGATGACGTCACTTAAAGGTAGCTTCATTCGTCGGGTAGTCGTCGTTGGAAGAGGATGCTCCGTGCCGGATGTCTTGAAGATGGAGCCGTTCCGCGTCGGAAGGATGAAGATAGAAGATGCCGTCTGGGTGAAGACTTCTGCCCGTCTGGAGGACCACTTCTGCCGGCTTCGTTGAGGACATCTTGCCGCTTGGATGAAGACTTCTCCCGGCTTCGTTGAGGATGGATGTCGGATCTTCAAAACTGTAAGTGGATCTTCGGGGGTTAGTGTTAGGATTTTTTAAGGGTGTATTGGGTGGGTTTTATTTTTAGGTTAGGGCTTTGGGCTGCAATAGAGCTAAATGCCCTTTTAAGGGCAATGCCCATCCAAATGCCCTTTTCAGGGCAATTGAGGAGCTTAGGTTTTTTTTAGTTAGGGTTTTATTTGGGGGGTTAGTTGTGTGGGTGGTGGGTTTTACTGCTGGGGGGGTTGTTTTGTATTTTTTTTTTCAGGTAAAAGAGCTGATTTCTTTGGGGCAATGCCCCGCTAAAGGCCCTTTTAAGGGCTATTGGTAGTTTAGTTTAGGCTAGGGTTTTTATTTTATTTTGGGTGGGCTTTTTTATTTTGATAGGGCTATTAGATTAGGTGTAATTTGTTTAAAGATCTTGTAATTAGTTTTTTTATTTTCTGTAATTTAGTGTTTTGTTTTTTTGTAATTTAGCTTATTGTATTGAATTTATTTAATTGTATTTAATTTAGGGAATGTATTTAATTGTAGGGTTAGGTGTTAGTGTAAGCCAGGTTAGGTTTTATTTTACAGGTCAGTTTGTATTTATATTAGCTAGGTAGTTATTAAATAGTTAATAACTATTTAGTAACTATTCTACCTAATTAAAATACATAGAAACTTGCCTGTAAAATAAAAATAAACCCTAAGATAGATACACTGTAACTATTAGTTATATTGTAGCTAGCTTAGGGTTTATTTTATAAGTAAGTATTTAGTTTTAAATAGGAATAATTTAGGTAATGATAGTAGGTTTTATTTAGATTTATTTTAATTATTTTTAGGTTAGGGGGTGTTAGGGTTAGACTTAGATTTAGGGGTTAATACATTTAATATAGTGGCGGCGGCGTTGGGGGCGGCAGATTAGGGGTTAATAAGTGTAGGTAGGTTGTGACGACATTGGGGGTGGGAGATTAGGGGTTAATAAATATAATGTAGGTGCCGGCGATGTTGGGGGTGGGAGATTAGGGGTTAATAAGTATAATGTAGGTGGCGGCGATGTCCGGAGCGACAGATTAGGGGTTAATAAGTATAATGCAGGTGTCATTGATGTCGGGGGCAGCAGATTAGGGGTTAATAAGTGTAAGATTAGGGGTGTTTAGACTCTGGGTTCATGTTAGGGTGTTAGGGTTTTAGGTGTAAACATAAAATGTGTTTCCCCATAGGAATCAATGGAGCTGCGTACAACCAGCTCAACGCTGACTTAAGCAGCACTGGTATTGGAGTGCGGTATGGAGCCCAGTTTTGCTCTACGATTACTTCTTGCCTTTTAACGCCGGGTTTGTAAAAACCTGTAATACCAGCGCTGTAGGTAAGTGAGCGGTGACAATAACGTGCAAGCTCATAACGCAAAACTCGTAATCTGGCCGTTTGTTTGCCACAAGCACATTGCAGATAGCTTTTTTCCCGATCCCTCCCATGACATTACCCTATTAGAGCTGACCCTAGACATAATGCCCCCTACACTGCCCCCAGTAGAGCCAGTGACCTCCTGTGTGGCTCCAGAGCATTGCATCACAGGAATCCAAGGACAAGTAAAAAAGCAGCTTTTATACTTTTGAATTAAACCCCTCGTAATTGCTTATATTTACTGTGCATATAAAACAAAATTGACCTTAATGTTCCTTTAAGCAGGGTACTAAAATAATTAAAAATTAAAGTTGTTCTACTTAGTTCAGAATTAAGGATATCCGGTGAAGCCCAATAAATGCCATAATAAATACAACTTAAAGTTAAGAGTGATTATTGTATTTCTTTCCTGGGACTTGCAAGTATTGGTTGCCATAGCAAGGACAGCAAATCAACAGGAGAACGCAGCCCTTCTTGTAATGCTGTCATCAACCAGTATTGGTATAAACCAGCAACATTTTCCCTGGGAAATATAGCTGAATCATTCAGCCTTCTAGAATATTTAGCTTATGGCTCAACCATTCATCTTTTATGTAGGAATATGTTTAATTGTGTGAAGCTATTAAACAATTGAATTATATCTATTGATCCATCTTTCACTATAAACAGAACAGAGTCAGACGCACTAATATTGCAAAAAATAAACACTGCATAGCCAGGGCCGGTGTTCGATCAGATTCTGCTCTTTTGTCAGAATCTGCTCCCTCTTACTGTGCATGCTCTGTATGAAGTAATCCACATATGTTAAATAAGAATGTGTGGAATGCGACTGTCAACCAGCAATATGCAGATTCTGACAAGAAAGTTTTGTTGGATCTTGCTGCCGCTACGCATGCGCTGTTGAAATTTAATACTTTAACACAAATTTAAAAGTGCATAATATACTGTGTGTGTGTGTGTATGTATGTATATGTATGTGTATATATATATATATATATATATATATATATATATATATATATATATATATATATATATATATATATATATATATATATATATATATATAGTAGTGGTAGAGATGGAGGGCACCCAGGCTTTGGCAACATTGATGTGGAAGGAGTGCTAGGCCACCGGCTACAATATATTATATATATATATATATATATATATATATATATATATATATATATATATATATATATATATATATATATATATATAAATAATATATTGTAGCCGGTGGCCTAGCACTCCTTCCACATCAATGTTGCCAAAGCCTGGGTGCCCTCCATCTCTACCACTACTATATATATATATGTATTGGGATGGCGCTAGATATAGCTCAGTAGAGAAAATATAGGTAATATTGCAGCCTGAGTATCGCTATCTAGGTGGTATGGACCCCTTCTTACTTATTACCAGATAGAGGTTAATTTGTGTTTCTGAATAGCACAGGGAGGGGAAGACATACCAATACATATAGGGGATAACTCTACAATGGCGCAACCTATATTGCAATTCAAAGAATTTCTTTTAGGAGTATCAATAAATGTATGGATAAGACTTTTATAGCCTATCACTGATGTCAGCCGATAGTATACTGTATAAATAGATTAATGGACCTAAAATTCTATGTCCAATTGTCAATGATACTGTATAAGTTAGTATACTATTATAATAAATGACAGTATGGTAGGTACCTCTAGATCAATAATAATATGTGATACTGATAGCTGTCTATACAGACTAGGTTCATATAATCAATTCTATCAATAAATATGCATATACATATCATTAGGGATGTACAATATGTATCGAGTACACAGATATAACGGCAATAATGCAAACACTCTATATGTCAAATATGAGTGGCGATATTCTCGTTGTAAAAAAGATGTAAAATGTCACTTATATTGTCCCCTTCATTAGTAGGAAACAGATTGGGAATAAAGCTCTTCTTAGTTATAAATCCAAAACAATAACAGGTAGACAATACGGCTCCCTTTGGGAGTTTACTCACACTTCTTCACCTCAATCCTATGAGGTAAGTGCAGCGTAGTGTAAGAGAAAACCCTTGGGGAAACAGATCCGTATCGTCTCTCAGTGTCCTTAGAACTCACTGCTGTTCTTCTAAAAGGTCGTCTCCAAGCATCTTTTCTAAGTACAGGTAGAAAATCCTTTATCCAAGCTGCTTGGGACCAGAAAAGGTTTGTATTTCCCAATATTTGTATTTTTGTATAAAAATCGTTTTTTGTTCCACGCTCTCTAGAGAAACCGCAAAGCAAAATCTGCAATCTACGTTTATAGAATGCTGCAAATTGCTTAATCCACTGTTTTTCACACCTTTCCTTGGGCCTCCCCAACAGGCCAACTTTTCAGGCCTGAAAAGTTGGCCTGTTGGAGAGGCCCAAGGAAAGGTGTGAAAAACAGTGGATGAAGCAATTTGCAGGTCTGAGGACGGGGCAACCCCGAAAACGTTCACCTAAGTAAAGCTTGGTTTGTTTAACACGAAGAGTGCCTTTCTCATTTATTTGGTATGTATATATAGATAGATAGATAGTCTCTAAAGGAGATTGCAGCTGATTGTGATTGATTTTCCTGGGAATTTCCTGAGTCAGGAGATCAGTGAGCAAGGGCCACTGAAAGAGCCCAGCCTGCCTCTACCAGTGTAATTTTGGTGCTACAATAATTTGTTGAAGGTGACCTTCATTCAATAAGGCAGAGGCCAGCATCAGACTTTCTTGGCAATTTCTTACAGACTTGCTTTCTACTAGACAATCAATCACACAGGTAACCTGAAGTACAATCTGGAGTCCGAGGGAGGTGAGCCTGTCTGTGATTCGTTTACGGAGAAAGTGAATGTCAACCAAATAGCGTGATTGGAGAGTAGGAGGATCAATCAAGAGGAGGAGTATTCGTTTACCTACCCGACAGCACATTTAACCCAAGACTAAATACAAACAGCGTCTCATTACCTCATATGATTGGGGGCACAGCTTGTAAGTAGCATCAACAGAAGGAATCGTCTGATTCACTAGCTGTATTTGGCTGTATATTCCAACTCACTTATAGCTTATTGAACTGACATTATTACAGAGACTCTAGTCGTGGGATATCAAATACTAAATAATACCTCCCGATCACCCATCAATCTCAGTTTTGTTTTATTAGGAGGCTATTGAATTGACACTTTTGTTACTCACTCTCCTATTCAACTATATCAACTTTTGGGTTTGTTCCTGCGTGGTTTATCAGTTTTTGTCATTAGTTTGTAATATGTTTATTCACTCTACTTTGCCACACTTGTGATCAATTTAATATTTTATTGTGTCACTCCTATGACATTTACCAGCGCTTAACACACCCCTTAGTTTCTTTGTTTTTATAATTTCCTCTGTTAGAGACTGATTGGAAAAGTCATTCTCGCCTGGGGGCTTGTGCTTTCAGCTGCAGGGATCTCTCGTAGGAGCTTCATTATTTGGGGGTTTTCCTCTTGTCTTAGCGTGTGGACCTTAGAAGTGACCCACCTTTTTATACTGCCTTTTTATTGCTTTTATATTGCCTTCCTTTTTTCTAGTTCTTCAGGTTCTAGTTAATTCAAACTTAACTCAGTATACACTTAGGTCACTTAGTATATTATATTGTATTGTATATACATTGAATTGATTCACATGCAGTTAGCAATATTATCACCTTTTCTGGTATGAACAAATAGAGTTTTATACATTATCTCTGTGATTTTTTATATATATATATATATATATTCATTATTTTATTTAAATATCTACACCTGTTTTTTGCGCCCTCGTATACAGAAGCTGACCCCGTTGCTAGTCATAGGGGTCTTCTACTTTGCTTGTGTATATATATGTATGTATGCGCGTGTGTGTGTATATGTATATATATATATATATATATATATATATATAATATACAAAATTGATTAGGGAGATGGTATCATAAATCTACTTTTATTATTTGTTAATTATTATTTGGGTGCAGACCCTGTAAAACACATAATTTTTCTGCAATTTCAAGAGAGAAAGGTTTGAAGAGAACACAGTAGTGTTATCTCCGAAATAGACAGGGATTTCAGCACTCCATTTTTTTAGATCAATGCACACATTCAAAAGAATTAATTTAGAGCAGGTGTTCAAAGGCCTTCACGCAGCCAAACAACTTCTGGGTCCCCTAAACCAAAACCACACAAAATATGTTGTAAATAATAATGAATGAATTTATTTGTGCAAACAGTGATTAAAAGAAATCAAAAAACCTCATACATTTAAAAATACGTTTTTAAATGCATAGATAAAGCTGGCCAGCTCACTCAAATGTAGTACGATGCAGATAAATATCTAAACAGGTAACTGGGTTATTGGGCAACACCCCTACCAGCAGGTAGCCCTGTATGCCTACAGGAATCTGCTACCATGGATATTATTGGGGATCCATGCATAATAACCCGTTTGGTACACAAGCAAAAATGGCAACACCTATCTCAGAGGGTAACAAAAACGAGCTAGATAAGCTTGTTACCTTGAGAACAATCTGAGGATCTATGCCAATTACTTGTGTGCTGAGCAAAAGCAGTGTAGCAAAAATTACATACTTTTCATTTTACACACTTTCATCAAGAAACAACACCCTGACCAGAGGGTAGCACCAATATTGAAAAAAGGTTCCGGCTACCTTAGTACTATATAGGGATCTGTGTTTCTCTATTGATAAATGTGTAATCACAGCAAAAGTAACAATCACATTTGTAATGCAAGCAGTATAGGCTGTTTGAGAAAACTATTAATAAAGCTTTTCCTCATTCGCTATGACCTTGTTTAAGGCTTAAATGTATGCTCTTTAGTGCATTTTCCAGACAGTACATTCCATTTTAGACTCGTGAGTCCATGAATACTTTACAAATCACTTTTGTGCGATTGCAAATCCTCCTCCTTTTAGGCTGATGAAACGTCCGGGTGCGGTGCTTGCTTGCTGCTGTAGTTAGGAGAGCTGTTTGCTGCATCGAGTATCAATCAGGTGGCTGGTTCTCAGCTGTGCAAATGATGTCACACGCCAACGGCCGTTTCACCCCCCACGTGACCAGGTGTCATTGGGGCTTCCTCAGGGCGTATACTTAGCAACTCCATATGCGCTCTATTTAAACTTAGCCCTTACTTAGGATTGGTGAAAATATCTTCAGTGAAAATTGAAACAGTGTTTTTCATTGCTCAATTGTAACAAGTAGGGTCATTAGTTCTATCAAAACCCATACTAACATTAGCAATATGGTAACATATTATAACCATTTCAGTAATTGCAAATATAAAGAAACAAAAACCAAAAAACATTGTTTGCACATATTTATAAATTAGTTACTTCCAGCAAAGCTAATCCAGCGCAAGATAAACAATAAGAAGCAGAAAATTATTGTCAATCACAATTTTTAAGTATTTAAATATTTCGGCTAGGGGAGAATAACCTCCCTATTCTTTACCATAGCTGAATATAATAACATAATATTCTTATGCAAATTGTACAAGTTTTTTACTTTTACAAAAAAGGAGCAAAATCTAGTTTTTCATTCAGGCCATTTGGTGACAATGTTTTTAGTCGAAATATCCATGCTACTTCTTTCCTAAGTAGTAAGTTATCTATATCGCCGCCCCTGCCATGTAAAGAGCATCTTTCGATACCTATAACTTTTAAATCATCAGTTGAACAGTTGTGGCAGCGTTTAAAATGCAAGGCTATATTACTATTTATAGTGCCTTCTTTTGCATTAGCAATGTCATTGCGGTGTTCTGTCACCCTGTCCTTCAGAATTCTCTTAGTTTTCCCTGTATAGTAAAGGGGACATGGGCAGTACAGTAAATATATTACATTATCAGATTTACAATTAATAAATTGTCTGATTTCATATGTTTTCTCGCCTGTGCAAAACTGTCTAGTTTTTACTATGAATTTGCAAAAGACACAGTTGCCACATTGGAAGCAACCTTGTAGCTTTTGTCGTTTTTCAAGCCAATTTTGTGCTTTTGGATTGCGTGAGAAATCGCTCTTAACCAATTTATCTTTTAAATTGGGAGCCCTCCGTGCAACTAGTAATGGAAAGTCACCCACCACACTTTTAACATTCTCATCTGAAAGTAGAAATTGCCACTTACTTTTTAGAATATTTCGAACTTGATTCCAGTGTCCATTAAATTCAGTAATAAATCTAACCCTATTATCTACTGTTTTCTCCCTTTTATCAAAGAGCAAATAATCTCTATTAGCTTTTAGAGCTTTATTCATCGCAAATTTTACGTTACGTTTTGAATAACCCCTCGCTATAAATTGATCGGCCATTTCTTGTGCATGTGTCTTATATTTGTTCCTACTGGAACAATTTCTCCGGAGCCTGAGAAATTGTCCAGTAGGAATTCCTCTGATCAAGGACGGTGGGTGATGGCTGGAAGCAACCAACAATGTGTTCGTTGCAGTGCTTTTTCTATAAATTTCTGTACTGAGCTTGTTACCTTCTTTTTTAATTATAATATCTAAGAACGGTAACTCTGATGCACTATATTCATACGTGAGAAAAATATTAAATTTGTTCTTATTCAAGTTGGAAACAAATTCTTTCAAAAGATCTACAGACCCTCTCCAAAGTATGAATATGTCGTCCACATAGCAACGCCATATTAACACAGAGGAGGCTATCAGTTCATTGAACTCTTCAAAAACGGTGAGAAGTTCCCATAAACCTAAATACAGGCAGGCATATGATGGGGCGCATGTCGCCCCCATCGCTGTGCCTCTTATTTGTTTATAGAACTTATTATCAAATTTAAACACATTGTTTTCCAAAATGAACTTCAAAAGTATGATTAGAAATTCAGTATGCTTATCAAATTGGTTACCTCTAGATTCTAAAAAATGTTGTGCTGCTGCAATCCCTAAAGAATGGGGGATTGAAGAGTAGAGTGCCCCCACATCTAGAGATACTAAAAGTGTTTCTTCATCAACCTCTATCCCATCTAATTGCCTTAGAAGGTCAGTGGTGTCTTGTACAAAAGTAGGTAAAGAGGAAACAAAAGGTTTTAAATAACTATCCACATAGTTCCCAATATGTTCAGTAATACTGCCGATCCCCGAAATTATAG